>NW_026561400.1:0-59561 GCF_028858705.1 Grus americana | reverse complement strand
GGAAACAATTATGGTCCCTGTTATAAAGGTAATTAGATCATTGCAGTGGTCCATTCTCAATCTGTAGAAATTAAATACGCATCAGGCCAGAGACTGGTTCAATTGAACAGTTGCGCTGTTAAAAATGTCTTCCAGACCTTGTTCTGAACAAGGCACAAGAAGGACTTGAACTTTGTTTTGCCACAAAAATACTCTAGTAGTCTGAGGGATGGGGACTTGAACTCTGCTGTTGCAAGAGTCTCTGGCTTTGTAGCAACGTGGAAAAAGACCAGACCTCAAATCCTGAGGTTTATTGTGATGAGGAATTGTCATCATCTGGTTGGTGCCTAACAAAGCCAGACAAACTAAAATTAAAAAAAAAAGTCAGAGCTTTAGGACACTGGCAATTAGAGGACTTCATATCTGCTCTTACTTTCTCAGTTAAGAGAACATATGTGAAATCTGCATTACTTTTTGTGATTAAAATTAAAAGGATTGTTTCCATTCAAACTTAAATCCTGGCTTCTAAAGGTCACCATATTTGCAGGACTGGGTAACATTGAAAAAATGGGTGAAGAGCTTTTGCTGTCACTGATATTGACAGAGCTAACCTCTTGGAACACAAGTAAGCCTTCAGAAAACTGCAAGAAATCTAATATGGTAATATTTAAAGGTGCTGTTGAGGGCAGCATGTTCCTGCTCATTCTTATTGTTCCTGCTCCATTAGAAGAAAGAGTGATTAGTGTCTGGTATTTTAACGCCAGGAAGGATTTTATATACTGTATCCTACAACCTTTGTTTTCTTTTGCTAACATGCACCGAATGAGATGTGGGTTGTTTTTATTTGCTTTGGGGTTGTTGGTTTTTGGTGACTCAACACTCAGCAGTTTTTCAACACATTAAAAATATGATTAGCTACAGTGAATGTAATAACTTAGCATTAAGCACGTTGCTGCTGCATGCAGAAATAAAATAGCGGGGAGGGAATCCCTTTGTATACAAGGGAAAATATTCACTTTCTTGGATAGCATGGTGCTGGAAGCTTATGCAGACTTGGTTGTCCACTGTGCTCCCTAGATGCTCACTCATTGCGGTTCACTCGTAAGCTATAGATTTGTTCTGTATAATAGTTTTGTTCCTGAATGTGTGACCTTGCACTAGATTGTATAAAATTTCATTGAGCTTAGATGTGCTCAGCTGAGTGGTTCAAATCACTTTGTAAGCATTTCTATCTCTGTCTTTTTTTTAATCTGCAAATATTTGCATAATCAGACATGGTTTTATTTTTCTTTCTAATTCTGGATAACAGTTTTGCTTGGTGTCAGGCCTTCCCTAATGAGAAATACCATTGTCTGACACGGATTTCCTCATTTGGAACAACTTTTTGAAATCTGCCACCTAGCTATTTCTAATTTCATCTAATTATAGAAATATAACAAGAGTGTAAAACTTTTCCTAATGTACTCAAAACATTTACTGGCCTTACATATTTTACAATATGGATTTTAACTTGTGTCCTCATGTCATGGTTTAACCTCAACTGACAGCTAAGCTCGATGCAGCTGCTCGCTCACTCCCCTCCAGCAGAATGGGGGAAAGAATCAGAAGAGTAAAAGTGAGAAAACTCGTCGTGGGTTGAGACAAAGACAGTTTAACAGGTAAAGCAAAAGCCGCGCACGCAAGCAAAGCAAAGCAAGGAATTCATTCCCCACTTCCCATGGGCAGGCAGGTGTTCAGCCATCTCCAGGAAAGCAGGGCTCCATCATGTGTAACAGTGACTTGGGAAGACAAATGCCATCACCCCTTTCCTTCTTCTTCCCCCAGCTGTATACGCTGAGCATGACACCATATGGTATGGAACATTCCTTTGCTGAGTTGGGGTCAGCTGTCCTGGCTGTGTCCCCTCCCAATTCCTTGTGCACCCCCAGTCTACTCGCTGGTGGGGTGGTGTGAGGAGCAGAAAAGGCCTTGGCTCTGTGTAAGCACTGCTCAGCAGTAACGAAAACATCCCTGGGTTACCAACGCTGTTTCCAGCACAAATCCAAAACACAGCCCTGTACCAGCTACTATGAAGAAAATTCACTCTACCCCAGCCAAAACCAGCACACCTTAGTTCTCTAAGTTTTGGTTAACTTCTGTAGAGCATATTCTGTATTCCCTATTTTTCACTGGTTTTTATCTTTTATTGCAATTGTTTTGTTATGATCATATGCATCAATAGTTTCTGTAGTTATTTGTGACTATGATCAGCTATTCCCTCATAAAGCAGGCTCTTACCTGAAGTTATTAACTGACTGAAAAGTGATGAAAATTTCATAATAATTTTTTTCTCTGATTGTTTTCTTTGCAAATATTGGGATGTATGTGTTTGTGGGGAAATACCCAAACTAGAATTTTTATTTTTTTTTTAATTCATGACAAGTGAAAGTGAAGTTAATCACTTGCATATTTGAAGTTGTTCTTATGAACTGTGTAATTTACTGTATTGCTACTGGAACGGAAAAAAAAATACTTCGATATAAAATATGTGAATCAAGAAACCTGGTTGTCTATGCTGTACCCATTCAAGTCAAAGAGGACGAAGCATGTCAAACTTGCTGTCTTGAATTTGCCTAATACTTCATCCAGGGTCAGAATTTGAATAACCTGACTTCTGATGACCTATGTGCTCATAATCTATGCAAAGCTTTCTTCTCAATTCTAAGAGGAAACAAACCTTCATACTTAATGCTCAAATTCATGTTGATGAAACATCATCTTATTAGCCTATGACAGTTTCTTGTCAGGTAGCTTATTGGTATTTTAGGGAATTTCCATTTTGTTCTCCCATGTTGTATACCATCATCTTTTTTTTTTTTTTTTAATTTTTTTCACATAACCTGATAAAAATCAGTATATTTAGAAACTGAAAAGAAGTTGATAGTATTCAGATCTGTGTTGGGTTTGCATGGCAAGGTTTTGGTAGCAGGGGGGCTACAGGGGTGGCTTCTGTGAGAAGCTGCTAGAAGCTTCCCCTGTGTCTGACAGAGCCAATGCCAGCCGGCTCCAAGACGGACCCACCACTGGCCAAGGCCAAGCCAATCAGTGCCTCTGTGATAACATACTGAAGAAGGAGAAAAAAAAAACCAGAGAGAGCTTTTGCAGCCGGAGAGAGGAGTGAGAAGATGTAAGAAACTCTGCAGACACCAAGGTCAGTGCAGAAGGAGGGGCAGGAGGTGCTCCAGGCGCCGGAGCAGAGATCCCCCTGCAGCAGCCCGTGGTGAAGACCACGGTGAAGCAGGCTGTCCCCCTGCAGCTCATGGAGGAAGGATGAGGGGGTGTAGAGATTCCACCTGCAGCCCGTGGAGGAAGGATGAGGGGGTGTAGAGATTCTACCTGCAGCCCATGGAGGACCCCACACCGGAGCAGGTGGAGGCACCTGAAGGAGGCTGTGGCCCCGTGGGAAGCCCACGCTGGAGCAAGCTCCTGGCCGGACCTGTGGCCCCGTGGGAAGCCTGCACTGGAGCAAGCTCCTGGCCGGACCTGTGGACCCGTGGAGAGAGAAGCCCATGCCAGGGCAGGTTTGCTGGCAGGACTTGTGACCCCGTGGGGGACCCACGCTGGAGCGGTTTGCTCCTGAAGGTCTGCACCCCATGGAAGAGACCCATGTTGGAGCAGTTCGTGAAGGACTGTAGCCCGTGGGAGAGACTCACGTTGGAGAAGTTTGTGAAGGACTGTCTCCCCTGAGAGGGACTCCATGTTGGAGCAGGGGAACGATGAGAGGAGTCCTCCCCCTGAGGATGAAGAAGCGGCAGAAACACCGTGAGATGAACTGACCGTAACCCCCATTCCCCGTCCCCCTGTACCGCTGTGGGGGGAGGAGGTTGAAGCCGGGAGTGAAGTTGAGCCTGGGAAGATGGGAGGGGTGGGGGGAGGTGTTTTAAGAGTTGATTTTATTTCTCATTCCTCTACTGTGTTTTGCTTAATAATAAATTAGATGAATTTTCTCTCTAAGTTCAGTTGGTTTTGCTCGTGACGATAATTAGTGAGTGATCTCTCCCTGTCCTTATCTCGACCCACAAGCATTTCGTTATACTTTTTCTCCCCTGTCTAGTGAATGAGGGGAGTGAGAGAGCGGCTCTGGTGGGCACCTGGCCCCCAGCCAGGGTCAACCCACCACAAGATCACACTAGATTTAGAATACTTTTTTCTACACATCTGTAAAAAGTATTTCACAGACTCCATTTGCTTGCTTACCTCCTGTCCTGGTTTTGGCAGGGATAGAGTTAATTTTCTTCCTAGCAGCTGGTATAGTCTTTTGGATTTAGAATGAAAATAATGTTGATAACAGGCTGATGTTTTTAGTTGTTGCCAAGCAGTCGAGGACTTTTCAGCTTCTCATACTGGCCTGCCAATGAGGAGGTGGGGGAGAGGGTAAACTGGGACACAGCCAGGACAGCTGACCCAAACTGGCCAAAGGGATATTCTGTACCATATGATGTCATGCTCCATATATAACTGGGGGTTGGCTGGGAGGCAGGGCAGCTCAGGAACTAGATGAGCATCGGCCTCAGGTGGTAAGAAATTGTGCTGTTCATCACTTGTATATTATATTATTATTTTCCTTTTCTGTCCTATTAAACTGTCTTTATCTCAACCCATGAGGGGGTTTGTTTTTGTTTTGTTTTTTTTTTTTTTTCCCTTTTTGATTCTCTTCCCTTATCCCACTGGGAGGGGGAGAGAGTGAGCAAATGGCTGTGTGGTTGTTTTAGCTGCCAGCTGGGTTAAATCATGACAGTCCTTTTGGTGCCCAATGTGGGGCATGAAGGGGTGAGATGATAACAGATCTGACCAGAGCATGTTAAAAAAAAAATTGTATGCATTCATTATATTAGTTTAATAGATGCTGGACACAATGTTGTATTATTTGTTTGCATGGTTCTGTCATGTAAGTCCTTAATTGTATTTCCTACAGTGCTGTTTATCACCTCTGGGAGCTGGATGAGAATGTTCCTTTTGCTGCACTGTGCACTACTTGCTTATGATAAAATTATTGGCCATAAGAATGATTTGGTCTGTGTATTCAGCATTGCTGCCAATTCTGTACCTCAGGGACTTTTAATTATTATTATTGTTAATCACAATCTATCTTTTTTCCATGAAGAACCAAGCTACAGGGAAGAAGGGGAACACCTTCACCTTCCCTTTCTCATTCAGGTTAGTTACAATAGCTCTTGAGAATTTTGAATATCCTTGGGATATTCAGACCTGCATGTTCCTATTGCTACATTTCCTGAATGTGTTTCAGGTCTTGTTTAGGGTTAAAGAACTATTTATAAATATCACCCACAGATCTGCCTTAAGGCTGGATAGTTATGAGCAGCAGGGTGTGTGGGGTAGCACGGGCAAATGTCTAGGGCAGTGGGCACCCCCAATGTTTTGGAAATTCACCCCTGAACAAGTGCAGAATCCTGAAAAGCTAGTAGAATATTTGGAAAAAGTATGCTGTCACCCTGGCAATTCCAGACAGACACAAATCATTGCAATGTGCTGGGGCCTGGCCCATGCCTACTGAGCTCTGTTCAACACTATTCAGGACCCTTAAAGGGAAGAGAAGGTCTCTGGATCTGACAACAAAATGACAGGCACTGTGGCTGCTCCAACCGCAGCCACTCCAACCCCAGCAACAGGCACTGCGGCTAAACCAAAAGGGTACCAGTGGCTTTTGGCATAGCTGCCTTGGAGATGGAGGAAATTAAACAACTGTCTACCTTGCCTGGTCTCTCGGAGGACCCTTCTGCTGTGGGGTTCCTGAGGGCTGAAGAACAACAGGTGCCAATCGGCATCACAACAGCGCACCAACAGCAATACCGCACCAACCAAGACTCCCTGATTCCCATCCACAAGCTGATTCATCAATTGGAGAGGCAGGGAGTGATCAGCAGAACCTGCTCACCCTTTAACAGTCCCATATGGCCAGGGCGGAAGTCCAATGGAGAGTGGAGACTGACAGTAATCATGGCCTGAATGAAGTCACGCCACCGATGAGTGCTGCTGTGCCAGACGTGCCGGAACTTCAATACAAACTAGAGTCAAAGGCAGCCCAGTGGTACACCACAACTGATACCGCAAATGTGTGTTTCTCAATCCCTTTGGCAGCAGAGTGCAGGCCACAGTTTTCCTTCACTTGGAGGGGCGTCCTGTACACCTGGAACTGACTGCCCCAGGGGTGGAAACAGCCTCGCTGTTTGTCATGGACTGATCCAGACTGCACTGGAACAGAAGGAAGCTCTGGAGCACCTGAAATACATTGACATCATCATCATGTGGGGCAACACAGCAGCAGCAGTTTTTGAGAAAGGGAAGAAAAGAATCCAAATTCTTCTGAAAGCCAGTTTTGCCATAAAACAAAGTAAGGTCAAGGGACCTGCACAGGAGACCCAGGTTTTAGGAATAAAATGGCAAGATGGGCATCGTCAGATCCCAGTGGATGTGATCAACAAAATAGCAGCTCTGTCTCCACTGACTAGCACAAAGGAAACACAAGCTTTCTCAGGTGCTGTGGGTTTCCGGAGAATGCATATCCCAAAAATGCAGTCTGATAGTAAGCCCTCTCTACCACGTAACCCGGAAGAAGAATGATTTCAAATGGTGCCTTGAGCAATGACAAGCCTTTGAACAAATTAAACAGGAAATAGTTCATGCGGTGGCCCTTGGGCCAGCCCAGGCAGGACCAGATGTACACAAGGTGCTCTACACGGCAGGCAGGGAGAACGGCCCTACCTGGAGTCTCTGGCAGAAAGCACCAGGGGAGACTCGAGGCCGAACCCTGGGGTTTTGGAGTCGGGGATACAGAGGATCTGAGGCCCGCTACGCTCCAACTGTAGAATAGATATTGGCAGCATATGAAGGGGTTCGAGCTGCTTCAGAGGTGGTTGGTACTGAAGCACAGCTCCTCCTGGCACCCCGACTGCCAGTGCTGGGCTGGATGTCCAAAGGGAGGGTCCCCTCTACACATCATGCAACCGGTGCTACATGGAGTCAGTGGGTCACACTGATCACACAATGAGCTAGAACAGGAAACCCCAATCACCCAGGAATTCTGGAAGTGATCACGGACTGGCCAGAAGGCAAAGATTTTGGAATATTGCCAGAGGAGGAGGTGACACATGCTGAAGAGGGGCCAATCCATACAATTCCATGTATGCAAATAATATGTAATGGTTTACCTTTCACCTCTCAGATTTATTTTGAATAACCTGGGGCTTTGCTGGTGTCTGGGAGCTTGTGGCAGGTGCCCCCGCCCTGGGTGAGTGAGGGGCAGGTTGGTTCAGGCATTGTCCATGAGAAGGCCTGACTGCTACCAGCCCTGCTGTGCTGCCTGTGTGGGCTGTGCTAGGCCGCGCCTCCTCAGGCAGCAAAGAGCCTGGATAGCCTCTTATCAGGAGCTCACATTGCCAACTCGAGCTTGGACTAGGCAAAACTAAAACTGCTACACCTGCACATACACCAAAGGGGGAGGTTGACTATGAGTCAATCACTTTATGCTATAAAAATTTGTAGCTCCCCTCCCCGAGGCCACAGATCTCTCCTGCAGGGCAGTAGGCCGCACAGTGCCCATTTTCCTCTCAGCAGGGATGCCTCTCAAGGTTGCACCCTGAGGCTGAGACACCTCTGACCCAGCATCTGACATCTGTAACAAGGTAAGCAATATTTTACATTAGACCTAAAAGTATATTGTACGCTAGTGACATTTATATATTTGTAGCTATAATTTACTAGAAGTGTAGTAAGTAGTAGACTGTTTGGCAGGTGTCTAAATCACTAATTTACTTTCAGTTATTGCTTAATCACCATTTTATTACCATTTGATTTTCATACAGTCATTGATTAATTACTATTTGATCATGGTTTGATCATTAATAAATGCCTTTGAGTTAACCCAGTAATGATAACTTCTCTTAATTCACCTGCAACAGAACCCCATAAGCAAATTAATGCTAAATGAAGTGGGAACTCTGTATCCTGGCCTAGTTTTCCAAATAAGGTCTTATGTTAAAGTATAGAATAATCTTCCTTTCTTCTTTTCCTTTATGACTGCTTGGTATCATTTAAAAGGTGGAGCTGGATTGTATTTAACAAAACCAAACTGGTAAGTATGAGAGTATAAGCTTAGATTATTTTCTTTTTATCCCTACTTTTTAATTTCTGTATTGTCTTCACTGAGTCATATTCATTGTATGAGGATTTCACTATATAGATATATGCAAAACATATTTACAAATATATGGATAGCATTCCATGTTGGTAAATCTTAACTTAGCTACAAAGCAAACATGATGCAATACTTCCTTAATTATGAAGGGTGTGTGAAAAGAGCCTTATGTCATCCCAGTAAAAATATGTACGTGTGTATTAGGCAGTTGGAAAAAGTTGGGGGGGGGGACATGACACACGACAACCAAACGCATAATGATTTAATACTTTTTTTTGGTGGCTTGCCAGTGAAGCCAAGGAAAGTCACATTGTCAGCTCATTACTCTGAACCCCATGGCACTATCTGAAGTGCTTCATGTATCATTCATTACAGCAGGTAGAGAAACAGTAAAATGTGGTTCACTTTAGCAGTAAACTCCTTTAGGACTGTTTGGTTAAGTGACTTAATGGCTTATTCTTAATGTTCTTTTCTTTTATCTTGAGACCTCATAACTCAAAATAACCAAAAATAATTCAAATTCTTCTTGGCAGCAGGTCACCTGTGAAATATTTTCTGTCCAACTTTATTACTTTTGAATACAAAATACCAAGAAAAATGTGTGTGCATGTCTGGGTATATGAAAGACTTACAGATACATACATCTTGTATGTACATCTATGGCTCCTATATATCTTCTGTATACTCTGTGGCTTTTTACAATAACAACAAGGAAAAAGTATTTTAAATTATATAATCTGTACCCCATTATAATCTATGCCATTTTAAAAGCACTTAAGTGTTGACATAAGCCACTGATAAGTGGCATAAAAGCAGAAACAAAGGAGAATTAGAGGCAGTGGGACTTACTGGGGTAGGGAAAAAAAGTAGTTAAGAAGAGATGAGAGCTAGTAAGTATTTGGGAAAGAGAGGGGAATTCAGAGGCAGTAAACTCTGGTCTAAATTTTTGTCTAGTTTTTTTTTTTTTGCTAATATTGAAACTATCTATGCATGTTACATGTAGGAATTTTTAGAAAACATTCAACACCAGGTACAAATAGAAGAACTTGGAAACTCTGTTTAAAAATAAAATGCCTCAGAACTGCCTAGAAGGATAATTGTATTCATTCTTCATACATCTTTTAAATTACATTATCACAAAAGATAAATGAACAGTCAAAATGAACATTTTATGTAAATAGAATTTGCCCAGAAAAAAACCCTTTCTTAGGTAAATTGCAGTTACATCAGATATAGAAAAAGTGGCAAGTTCAAGGATAGTGGTGTCCTGGGCTGTGATCAAGTATAATAGAGTTAATAGTTCCTTTCTGTAAGACTTTGGTATAACTATGTTAAGAGATTAAATACAAGTCTGACAAAAGGAAGTAAATCCAGGCAAAACATACATAAGGTGGCAAATAGCAAATATCTGTTAAGTAACTCTTTCCTAGCTTTTGGTTTTTAATTAGCCAAGCAAAATGAAACCTATTTATTAGCATTTTGTGGTCTACCTATTAAGAGCAGTGAATGGGAGAGGTATCCGGCAGCTGCTAGAGGCAGAGCAGGAGGTACTGCAGCATTTCTCAAATGCGACCCAGAACCTGACTGTAAGACTGATGTTCTCCTCTTGTACTCCTCTCCCTTTAAGACATGAACCATTCTCACAGAATACTAAAGGAAGCATCCTATTTACATTTTTAAAAAAAAACACCAAAACAAAAACAGAGTGAATTTGCTTTGAAGCTGCTCTTCTTGGAGCCTATACATTTCTAACCTTCTACCATCTGTTTTAAATATATAAACTACTTTATTTTAACAATGAGGGCTTGAACACAAAAGTCTAGCTGTGAATTTGCCAAAAAATAATTCTGCCACTATTAACAAATAGCTTGCTCTTTAAAAATTCTTGGTCTTTGGCAAGACAACACTGTCAGAGAAAGAGGGATCTTGTTCTCTCTCGCAAAAGCATGTCTTCAGATTTTGGCAAATTTGTAAATCCAGGGAATAATGCTTTTGCAGTGGGCTGGGAGACCTCTTAACAACTGACTTCTGATTTTTGGAGTGTTCCAGCCCATAGCTGCCTTCAGCTTTGAGCTCTCAGAACCTGCTCTGTCATACCCAACCACCCCTGCAGTTATGGTTACTGACAGGACACAGGCTTAATGAAGAGGCCATGACACGAAAATGTTAAGAAAGAATTTAGATGAAAGGATTTTAAAAACAAAGTTAGGCTTTTGCTAGGCACAAAAATGTGAACAGGTTGGAAAAAGCTATGAGCTACCCTGCCTTGTAGTACTGCACAGTCAGACTGATTCTTGCAATCTGCCTGATTTCTTACAGCAATCCATGACTGTCAAATGCAAAGCTGCCCAGGCCTCCTCCTGGAGCAGGCAGTATTGGTCCATGGTCAAAGCAATTTTAGCTGAGCTGTGATGTGAATCTCATTAAAATACACATTTGGCCTCAAGGGACGTGCGGTGGTCTTGGAGAGAAATTTTGAGTTTGTTTCTTCTGCTCACTGGTAGACATCACAGCATGAATTTGTCTTGCAGGTCTCATGTTTTTCCCAGCTGGGACAACATCCTAAAATTCTCCACACATGGTCAGAGAGAGCACTGTGGGTTGAATCGGTCAGATTCACATGTCGGATCTGTCAATTGGTTGTTAGTACACTAAGTAGAAAGAAAAAGATGGTCGTTGTGTGGAGATCTGTTACCATCTCATGGCTGCCTGCCTTAGCTTGCTTTAGGCATATTGTGTGAAATAATGTGTGCAGCCCTGTTAACAGTGATATGTAGCCTAGAAGATAAGGGGGGAGAAGTAGCGTAATTAGCCTGCTAAGAAAGGAAGTTAATACGATGAGCTGTTGACAAAACTATATGGATTGTTTCGTGTGTGGTGGTTTGGGTTTTTTAAATTACTTCATTCTCTGTGATTGAAGCATACTGCCTAATATTTCCAGGGATTACTGTAAAGAAGATTCAAATGTAATTCCTTAAGTGGTCTTATTTATTTATTTATTTATTTATTTAAAAAAAGTAAATGCAGAGAGAGACTGTTTGTCAAGAGAGTCCTCTAGGACCTCTCTTGTCCTTTGAGTTCCCAGGATAATTGCTAATGCTTAGCAGATTCCTTTCGTCAGTTCCTGGGATGAATTTCCTTAGACCATACTGGCTTGACCATATCAGTTTCCTTTAAAAGAATTTATAATACATTCTTTCCATATTCTAGTTTGCATCTCTGTCACCTTATTAAGGCTGGCCTCATTAAATGTGTGGTCACAAGTTTTCTTTGCTGGATTCTTCACAAAAAAGGAAATGAGTGGTTTCTTCAGACTTAACTGTGTTCTCAGCTAGCTGCTGCTTTTTCCTATCTATGACCCAAAACATCCCTTTAACTTTCTGATTTTTTTTCAGCATAGCTATAGAACTGCTTGTTGTTGCCTTTAATGTTCATTGTTAACCATATCTTACTTTGTGCCTTATCTTTCTGATGCTCTCTTGACATGTTTATGCTGTTGCTTTATATTCATTTTTCATTGTGCACCCCTAATACCACTTCCTGTGTAAATCCTTTCATGGGCCAGACTGTTCACTGAAAATTTCTATAATTGCTGTATCTGTACCAAAATCTCTTACTGAAATCTTCATGCAATGTAGCCATGTTTACTCAGGTGTAAAATATTTCTTGAAGACTTCTTCCAATATTTTATCCTCAAAGCATTTTGAAGGCACTATTTGTTCTAACCTTGTATTATAACTGCCCACGTGTAAGTTTACTTGGTTTAGATGAAATGAAACAAAATGTACTGCTATGGCCTCTTACAGACGTGCATGTCCAAAGAGGTATCTTCTGAACAGACCATGGGAAAAAGAACACTCTAGTGAGGAGATGGAAGTACCAGTTTGTGGCACTGCAGTGATGCACAATATTAAAGTAGGGGAGGATTATTTTCTTATTTCTAGGAAAATGGATGTGCAGATGCCTTCACTTTCTTAGCAGGCCATTCCTTAGTTATTGTGGAGGCAATCGCAGAATAATCTTGAATATTGGCTCTTCAGCCAGGGTGGGGAAAAAAAGAAAGTGGGGCAGAGCAGCCACATTCTCATACATTTTAGGCAAGACAGATAAAAGCTAACAATATTATAAAGTACATAAAGTTAGGGCAGAGAGTGGGAGTAAGAGGAGATTGGGCCTTTCTTTTAAGAATGAGCAGAGAAGTAAGGCTCATGATTAGGTGCTGAGTAGAGATCCATTCCAGGCCACAGGAAGGTTCCATACCTCTTGGTTTTCAACCTCCTCTTTGCCAGTGCTCTTTGCGACCAATCTGGCCACTTAAACTCAGGTTTTGGGTAGTGTTGTGGTTTAGCCCCAGCCGGCAGCTGAGCACCACGAAGCCGCTCGCTCCCTCCCCCTTCCCACCCCCCCCCCCCCCCGACCCCCCCCCAGTGGGATGGGGAGGAGAATGAGAAGGAAAAGGCAAAACCTTGTGGGTTGATATAAGGACAGTTTGCTGGGATAGCAAAGGGAGAGGGGAAAAGGAAAAACAAAACAAAACAGTACTTAACAGAATATACAAAACTGGTGATACACAATGCAGTTTCTCACCCAAGGACTGTACAACTCAGGCTGCGCGCTTGGACCCGTCCTGAAACTGGACCGTCCCCGAGCCCCGTGTTCTGGACCTGCTGCTGCCCCTCCCTGACTCCCCGCCTTCCCCCCCCCCCCCGCCCTTTAATACTAAGCATGATGTCACATGGTATGGAATACCCCCTTTGGCTAGTTTGGGTCACCTGTCCTGTCAGTGTCCCCTCCCAACTCCTTGTGCACCCCCAGCCATCCCACTGGCAGGGCGGTGTGAGGAGCAGAAAAGGCCTTGTCTCTCTGTAAGCACTGTTCAACAACAACAGGTCCATATAACAAAAACATCTCTATATAATCAACGCTATTTCCAGCACAAATCCAAAACATAGCCCCATACTAGCTACTGTGAAGAAAATGAACCCTCTCAGCTGAAACCAGGACAGGTAGTCCATGAGAAACTCAAGGAGCTTTACTATGCAGATGCATTGTGTATGCTCCAACTCTGTGTACCATAGGCAGTTACCCACAAAGCAGTCTAGGTGTTCAAGGAGAAGAATGGGATCAAAATTACTATTAGTATTATTTTTAGTACTGCATCCAGTTCCTTCTTTTTTGAGGCCATTTAACCACTGTTTTCGTTAATGTCATAGCAGTTTCCACTTGTGCACTTTAATTTGCTTTTTCACACATGTAGTCAATGGGCAGCTCATCTGTCTACAAAGCTGTATCTTAGTTCCTTTATAATGTTATTGTGTTAGTACAGTCCTTAGGATAACAAATGATAAAATATAAGAGAATTTGAGTAAAAACCCATGTGCTTGGAAGAATCTCTGGAATTTTTGATACAGTGTATTGGGTTTGCAGGGCTAGGTTTTGGTAGCTGGGGGTAGGGTAGGGGGCGCTACAGAGATGGCTTCTGTGAGAAGATGCCAGAAGCTTCCCCTATGTCTGATAGAGCCAATGCCAGCTGGCTTCAAAATGGACTCACTGCTGGCCAAGGCTGAGCCCATCAGCAATGGTGGTAGCGCCTCTAGGATAACACAGTTATAAGAAAGGATAAAAACTGCTGGGCAACAGCAGCTGGGAGAGAGGAGTGAGAATATGTGACAGGAACTCTGCAGACACCAAGGTGAAGAAGGAGGGGGAGGAGGTGCTCCAGGTGCTGGAGCAGAGATTCCCCTGCAGCCCGTGGTGAAGACCATGGTGAGGCAGGCTGTCCCCCTTGCAGCCCATGGAAGATGATGGTAGAGCAGATATCCACCAGCAGCCCATGGAGCACCCAATGCTGGAGCAGATGGATGTGCCGAAAGGACGCTGTGGGCCTGTGGGAAGCCTGCACTGGAGCAGACTCCTGGCAGGACCTGTGGACCCGTGGAAAGAGAGGAGCCCACACTGGAGGAGGTTTGCTGGCAGGGCTTCTGACCCTGTGGGGGACCCCACGCTGGAGCAGTCTGCTCCTGAAGGACTGCACGCCGTGGAAAGGACCCACGCTGGAGCATTTCATGAAGAACTGCAGCCCGTGGGAAGGACCTATGTTGCAGAAGTTCATGGAGGACTGTCTCCTGTGGAAGGGACCCCATGCTGGAGCAGGGGAGGAGCGTAAGGAGGGAGGAGCAGCAAAGATAACATGATGAACTGACCGTGACCCCTATTTCTAGTCCCCCTGTGCCACTTGGGAGGAGTAGGTAGAAAATTCAGGAGGGAAGCTGAGCCCAGGATGAAGGAGGGGTGGGGGGGGAAGTGGTTTTGGATTTTTTTTTTTATTTCTCATTTTCTGCTACATACCTTGTTCTATTACCACTTTCACTTCCCCCAATAACAGATAATGGCATACAGAAATGCTGATCTTTACTTCTTGATCTTGGTTAGATGATGTATCAAACTTAATGAAGAATATAAGTGTTGGGTGTGAAAATTCATAGGTGTTCAGAGATCCGTCGTTCCTCTCTAGCAGTGTGGCCACTTCTGGATGTCAGCCCAACTCCTTTTGCACTAGCTACTGAAAGTACTGAAAGAGGCAGGTTGCCTGGAACTATCTTTTGTTTCCAAATGTTTTTTTTATTGTTACCAGATTGTCCTGGTTTCAGCAGGGATAGAGTTAATTTTCCTCCTAGCAGCTGGTTAGTTCTGTGTTTTGGATTTAGAATGAGAATAATGCTGATAACAGGCTGATGTTTTTAGTTGTTGCCAAGCAGTCAAGGACTTTTCAGCTTCTCGTACTGGCCTGCCAAAGAGAAGGCGAGGTGTGCCCAAGAGTTGGGAGGGGACATAGCCAGGACAGCTGACCCAAACTGACCAAAGGGTTATTCTATATCATATGATGTCATGCTCCATATATAACTGGGGAGGTGGGCTGGGAGGCAGGGCAGCTCAGGAACTAGCTGGTCATTGGCTTCAGGTAGTGAGAAATGATTCTGTGCATCACTTGTTTATTATTATTATCCTTTTCTGTCCTATTAAACTGTCGTTATCTCAACCCACATGTTTAACTTCCTTTCCATGTTCAGTTCTCTTCCCCATCCCACTGGGAGGGGGATAGTGAGTGAACAGCTGTGTGGTTGTTTTAGCTGCCAGCTGGGTTAAACTACAACGCATATGAAGACTCCAGAACTCTATTGACAGGTGAACCTCATCTCACTGAGCATTTTGCACAGCCTAAAAAAGAACCACAGAATCAAACCCTCAGTGATTTCCCTTCTTTTGTCCTTTTCATAGAAGTAATGCCAAGGAGTAGTTGAATTTAAAGCTGTGAAACTATTTAGGTGCTGTGTAGGGATAATCAGTGCCCCTCACCCCACAAGATTTTCTTATCATGTCTTAAATCCATGTTAAAAAAACAAAGAATAAGATTATTATCTTATATTCAATATATTTTTTGTTAACTAACATTTATAGTTCTAGATCCTCCTGTTATTTCTATATGCTTCCTGGAAACTTGCTAAGACCTTGAAAGTCTTCAAACAGTTGCAGCAGTGCGTTCCCCAGACCACCCACATTTTATGGGGAAAAGATCTTTTTTGGAGGATTGCATTTTCCATTTTTACATTTCTTGACTGCCTTGCTGTGAAGGGTAGAAGATCCTGATAGATCTTCTGTATATCCTTTACAATGCAAAGGAGAACTGATAAATATCCTATATTTTAGGATATCTATTTCCTGACATTTTAAAGGATGCTTTTAAGTGTTTCTCTTGAAAAATTACACACTGCTATTGTGTGTGTGAAATATAGCTTTTGGTATTTTTCAAGTGTAAAGGCCTTGGGTTCTAGAAGTGCCTTTAAAATTACCCTGGAAAATTTCATTCCTATATAGTGGTAAAATTTGGATTTCCCTTTCCTTTGCCCTTCTTAGGAATATCCAGTCTGTAAAAAAACTGATGAAAATCTGAACAATTCAGGTTGTGCTACTGCCAAGGCAATAACAGATGCTGCTGCAGTGGCCAAAACTGCAACCACAGTGGCTGTTTCTGTTCTGAAAATGCCGAGCTTAGAGATAGTGGCTTCTGCTGCTACAGTTGTACAGAGTACTGTCAAATTTTGGTGGTTGTTTTCTTCAAGATTCAAGCAAACAAACGAATCACTCTTAAGAATTTACTTTTTTTTTTTTTAAGAATTATATTAGAAGAATATTTCTGTTGTAATTTTCAGCACTCAAAATCTAGAACGGAGCTTACAATTGTCTGCACGTGCTTCCTGTGTCTCTTTTCTGCATCTGCATTCTGATTCTGAATTTGCATGGTCATCTGCAATTTTTCCTCTCGTTAATCTTGCCTCATTTATAGTCCAGAGTAGAAACATCAAGGGGCTGAAAACTGGTTGTGTGAGAAACAGTAGAATTCCTTTTTAAGTATTTCACTGTTTGGTAACAACCTCCTGATGTAGTCCCTTTTATGTAACAATGTGGTTAATTATGCCTCCCTCTTTATGCATCTGTTTGCTAAGGTTAGTGATTCCTGTTATGGAATCATGGACTGGTTTGGGTTGGAAGGAACCTTTAAAGATCATGTAGTTCCAGTGCTGCCAAGGGCAGGGACATCTTCCGGTAGATTAGGTTGCTTAAAGCCCCATCCAACATGACCTTGAACACTTCCAGGGACGGGGCATCCACAGCTTCTCTGGGCAACCTGTTTCAGTGTCTCACCAACCTAATAATAAAAAATTTCTTCCTTATATCTAATCTAAACCTACAGTTTTTCAATTTGAAACAATTAGCCCTTGTACTTCACTACAGGCCCTGGTAAAAAGTCTCTCTCCATAGAATCATGGAATCATAGAATGGTTAGGGTTGGAAGGGACCTCAAAGACCATCCAGTTCCAACCCCCCTGCTGCGGGCAGGGACACCCTCCACTAGACCACATCATTGCCCAAAGTCTCATCCAACCTGGTCTTAAACACTTCCAGGGATGCGGGGCCTCCACAACCTCTCTGGGCAACCTGTTCCAGTGCCTCACCACTCTCACAGTAAAGAATTTCGTTCTAACATCTAATCTAAATCGACCCTCCTTCAGCTTAAACCCATTACCCCTTGTTCTGTCACTACACTCCCTCATAAACAGTCCCTCTCCAGCTTTCCTGTAGGCCCCTTCAGGTACTGGTAAGCCGCAATTAGATCTCCCCGGAACCTTCTTTTCTCCAGGCTGAACAACCCCAACTCTCTCAGCCTGTCCTCATAGGAGAGGTGCTCCAGCCCTCCAATCAGCTTTGTGGCCCTCCTCTGGACTCGCTCCAACAGCTCCATGTCTCTCTTGACCTGGGGCCCCCAGAGCTGGATGCAGTACTCCAGGTGGGGTCTCACCAGAGCAGAGTAGAGGGACAGGATCACCTCCCTGGACCTGCTGGTCACACCTCTTTTGATGCAGCCCAGGACACAGTTGGCTTTCTGGGCTGCAAGCGCACATCGCTGGCTCATGTTGAGGTTTTTGTCAATCGACACTCCCAAGTCCTTCTCCTCAGGGCTGCTTTCAATCCATTCCTCACCCAGCCTATAGTTGTGCTTGGGATTGTACCGACCCATGTGCAGGACCTTGCACTTGGCCTTGTTGAACTTCATGCTGTTCGCACGGGCCCACCTCTCCAGCCTGTCAGGGTCCCTCTGGATGGCACCCTTCCCTCCAGCGTGTCGACCACACCACACAGCTTGGTGTCGTCAGCAAACTTGCTGAGGGTGCACTCGATCCTACTGTCCATGTCGCCGACAAAGATGTTGAACAGTGCCCGTCCCAGTACCGACCCCTGAGGAACACCACTCGTCACTGTTCTCCACTTGGACATTGAGCTGTTGACCACAACTCTTTAAGTGCGACCATCCAGCCAATTCTTTATCCACCGCGTGGTCCATCCATCAAATCCATGTCTCTCCAATTTAGAGACAAGGATGTTGTGCGGGACAGTGTCAAATGCCTTGCACAAGTCCAGGTAGATGACATCAGTTGCCCTTCCCTTATCCACGGACGCTGTAACCCCATCATAGAAGGCCACCAAGTTTGTCAGTGTCGTGGTTTAGGCCCAGCCGGTAGCTGGGTGCCACGCGGCCGCTCACTCACCCCTCCCCCAGCGGGATAGGAGAGGAGAAGTATAACAAAAGGCTTGGGTCGAGATAAGGACAGGGAGAGATCACTCACTAATTACCGTCACGAGCAAAACAGGCTGAATGTAGAGAGGAGATTCATCTAATTTATTACTAGGCAAAACAGAGTACAGCAATGAGAAAATACAATCAAGTCTTAAAACACCTCCCCCCACCCCTCCCATCTTCTCGGGCTCAACTTCACTCCCGGCTTCAACCTCCTCCCCCTTCAGCGGCACAAGGGGGCAGGGAATGGGGGTTGCGGTCAGTTCAGCACACATTGTCTCTGCCGCTTCTTTGTCCTCAGGGGGAGGACTCCTCTCAACATTCCCCTGCTCCAACATGGAGTCTCTCCCACGGGCTACAGTCCTTCACGAACCACTCCAGCATAGTCTCTTCCACGTGGTGCAGACCTTCAGGAGCAAACTGCTCCAGCGTGGGGTCTCTCCCACAGGGTCACAAGTCCTGCCAGCAAACCTGCTCTGGCGTGGGCTCCCCTCTTCACGGGTCTACCGGTCCGGCCTGGACTTGCTCCAGCGTGGGCTTCCCACGGGCCACAGCCTCCTTCAGGTGCCTCCACCTGCTCCAGTGTGGGGTCCTCCACGGGCTGCAGGTGGAATCTCTACACCCCCTCATCCTTCCTCCATGGGCTGCAGGGGACCAGCCTGCTTCACCATGGTCTTCACCACGGGCTGCAGGGGGATCTCTGCTCTGGTGTCTGGAGCACCTCCTCCCCCTCCTTCCTCACTGACCTTGGTGTCTGCAGAGTTTCTTACATCTCACTCCTCTCTCTGGTTGCAAAAGCTTTTTTAACTCTTTTGTTTTCCTTCTTAAATATGTTACCACAGAGGCGCTGATTGGCTTGGCCTTGGCCAGGGGCGGATCCATCTTGGAGCCGGCTGGCATTGGCTCTATCAGACACAGGGGAAGCTTCTAGCAGCTTCTCACAGAAGCCACCCCTGTAGCCCCTCCCGCTACCAAAACCTTGCCACACAAAACCCAACACAGTCAGGCACGATTTGCCCTTAGTGAAGCTGTGTTGGCTGTTACCAATAACCTCCTTATTTTCCGTGTGCCTGAGCATAGTCTCCAGGAGGGTCTGCTCCATAATCTTGCCAGGCACGGAGGTGAGACTGACCGGCCTGTAGTTCCCTGGGTCTTCCTTTTTACCCTTCTTAAAAATGGGGGTTAGTCAGTGGGAACTTTGCCAGACTTCCATGACTTCTCAAATATGATGGTGAGTGGCCTGGCCACTTCATCCACCAGTTCCCTCAAGACCCACGGATGCAGCTCATCAGGTCCCATGGACTTGTGCACCTTCAAGTTCCTTAGATATTCTCGAACCTGATCTTCTACAGCAGGCGATTCTGCATTCTCCCAGTCCCTGCCTTCTGTGCCCTGGGCAGTGTGGCTCAAGCATTTGCCAGTGAAGACTGAGGCAAAGAAGTCATTGAGTACCTCAGCCTTCTCCATATCCTGGGTAACCAGGTCACCCGTTTCATTCCGGAGGGAACCCACATTTTCCCTCATCCTCCTTTTCTCACTGACACACCTATAGAAGCTTTTCTTGTTGTCCTTGACCTCCCTGGGCAGACTAATTTCTATCAGGGCATTGGCTTTCCTAACCTGCTCCTTGGCTGCTCAGACAGTTTCTCTGTATTCTTCCCAGGCTACCTGCCCTTGCTTCCACCCTCTGTAGGCTTCCTTTTCTTGTTTGACTTTGCCCAGGAGCATCTTGTTCATCCATGGGGGCCTCTTTGTGTTTTTGCTTGACTTCCTCTTCGTTGGGATACATCACTCCTGAGCTTGGAGGAGGTGACCCTTGAATATTAGCCAGCTGTCTTGGGCTCCTCTTCCTTCCAGGGCTTTGTCCCATAGTATTCTACCAAGCAGATCCCTGAAGAGGCCAAAGTCTGCTCTGCTGAAGTCCAGGGTAGCGAGCTTGCTGAGTGCTCTCCTCGCTGCCCTGAGGATCCTGAATTCCACCATTTCATGGTCACTGCAGCCAAGGCTACCCTTGAGCTTCACGTCCCCTACCAGGCCTTCCTTATTGGTGAGAATAAGGTCCAGCATGGCACCTCTCCTCATGGGCTCCTCTATCACTTGGAGGAGAAGGTTGTCATCAACACCTTCCAGGAACTTCCTGGATTGCTTATGCTCAGCTGTGTTGTCCCTCCAGCATATGTCAGGGTGGCTGAAGTCCCCCATAAGGACCAGGGCTTGTGAGCGTGAGGCTGCTCCTATCTGCCTATAGAGGGCTTCATCTGCTCGATCCCCCTGGTCAGGTGGCCTGTAGCAGACCCCCGCTATGATGTCCCCTGCCCCAGTGCTCCCTTTAATCCTGACCCATAGGCTCTCGGTGGGCTCCTCATCCATCCCCAGGTGGAGCTCCATGCACTCCAGCTGGTCATTGACATAGAGGGTGACGCCCCCTCCTCGTCTGCCCTGCCTGTCCTTCCTAAAGAGCCTGTACCCTTCCATCCCAACACTCCAGTCATAGGAGCTATCCCACCACATCTCTGTAATGTCAATAATGTCATAGCCTTGCAGGCACAAACATGTCTCCAGCTCCTCTTGTTTGTTCCCCATGCTCCGTGCGTTTGCATAGAGGCATTTCATTTGTGCCCCCGATGAGGCTGACTTATTGACTGGGGTGGCTGGGATTCTTTTGATGTATCTTCCCAGTGTTACCCTGTTGGTTCCTGTTGCATCCAGGGCCCCTGGCTCATCTCCTCTAGGCTTCGAGCGTGCTGTAGTGCGTCCAGCACGTCTCTGAGCAGTAGGCCAAGGGCCCTTGCCATCGCCCTGTCCCTCCAACCTGGGCACGTTGTCCCACAGCATGTCGCTGGCAAGCCCGATGTTATCCCCTTCCCCCTTCGAGCCTAGTTTAAAGCCCTGTCGATGAGCCCCGCTAGTTCCTGTGCAAAGATCCTCTTCCCCCTTTCAGAGAGATGAATCCCATCGGGGTTCATCAGGCCTGGTGCCGTGTAGGCCGCCCCATTGTCAAAGAACCCAAAGTTGTGGCGCTGACACCAGCCACGGAGCCATGCATTTATGGACTGCGTCCGCCTGTTCCACCCACCATTTCTGCCCTCAACTGGAAGTAGGGAGGAGAATATTACCTGTGCTCCCGAATCCTTCAGTGACTGCCCTAAGAGCCTGAAGTCCCTTTTGATCACTTTTGTGGTGCATGCCTCTGCTTCATCTCCACCCATGTGTAGGAGCAGCAGTAGGTAATAGTCAGAGGGCTGTACCAGGCTGGGGAGTTTCCTAGCGATGTCCTTGACATGGGCCCCGGGGAGGCAGCAGACTTCACTGAAAGGAAGGTCTGCCCTGCATATCGGGCCCTCTGTACCCTTCAGATGGGAGTACCCTACAACTATAACTCTCCTTTTCTTCTTTGTTGGCGTGGTCACGACCCAAGGCATGGGTGCTACCTCTGGAGTAGCTTGACTGTCATCCGTATCCTCGCTCGAGTGGCCTTCCACAGCCAGAGCCTTGTACCTATTGCACAGGGGTACGTGGGATGGCGAGGTGGGCGAGGAGGAGAAGGTTCGCCGCCTGCCGTGCCGCGCACGAACTTGTTTCCACTCGCTCCCCTCTTTGAGGCTGCTGCCTTCTGCCTGGCGAGGGGAGGATACAGGGTCCCCTTCACTTTTGCTTTAATCTGGTGGCTGTCCCTCTTTCTGCTTCAGGGAGGGCAGAGCTTGGCTCCACCAGTCTATCTCTCCGTCTTTCTTATAAGCACTCTTTAAGTATTGTAAGGCCACAATAAGGTCTCCCTGGAGTCTTCTCCAAGCTGAACAACCCCACCTCTCTCACCCTTTCTTCATAGGAGAGATGTTCCAGCACTCTGAATTTTTTCGTGGCCATCATTTGCCGTTGTTCTAACAGGCCCAGGTCTTGTACTGCGGTAGGGATCCAGCCGGGCACTCCTGCAACGCTGTTGGCGCCGTCTGACGCAAAGGAGCCTGGATGGTTGGGGTACTGCCAGGTGACCCCTGTGGCAGGCGGACCCACTGCCATGGATGCTGCTTATTGAGGTGGATCCACCTCCATGGGCTCCACGCTGTCGTCTGATGGATTAACAGCCACTGGCCCCACGCCGTGCTCTGGTGGATCCACCTCCATGGGCTCCACGTCGTCCTTTGGTGGGCAGTCACGCCTGGGCCTGACGCCGTGCCTCAGCAGATAGGCACGCCAGGGCCCCAGGCTGTTGCCTTGTGTGCCCCCAGCTGCGCGGTGGCCGACGTCGGTCGCGTGAGCGCGTGCGCTGGCCCTCATGGCACGAGGGGTGATGTTCCTCCTCCTCCTCCACTGCTTTGCCATCTGAAGATGGCTCCTGGGAGGTGCCTTCCTCCTTGGCGGTTGCGGGAAGCATCTCTGTGCTGTCCCACGCAGAGGTGGGCAGCCACCCGCCTGGCTGCTCCGGCTGCTGCCTGGCAGGCAGACCCGCTTGGCCTCCGTGGCGTTCCCTGTTGGGCCTGCAGCCATGTGCTGCATGCCATTGATGAGCGGAGCGAGGAGGTTGGTCGTGCTTGTGGCACGAGGGGCGGTTTGGTTCCTCCTCCTCCTGGGAGGCGCGTTCCTCCTGCGCGGTTGTGGGAAGCGTCTCTGCGCCGTGCGACGCAGAGGTGGGCAGCCACCCGCCTGGCTGCTCCCCGGCAGGCAGACACGCTTCAGCTGCACGGCATTGACTGGTGGGCCTGCAGCCATGTGCTGCATGCCGTTGATGAGCGGAGCGAGGAGGTCGGTCATGCTTGTGGCGCGATGGGCGATTTGGTTCCTCCTGCTCTGCTGCCTCTGATGCGTGCTCCTGGGAGGCGTGTTGCTCCTGCGCGGTTGCGGGAAGGGGCTCTGTGGCGTCCCACTCCAAGGCGGGCAGCCATCCGCCTTGCTGCTGCAGGTCCTCTTCCTTCCAAGCATGCTTGGCATCCGAGGGCCTCGAAGCTCGGCGAACTGTGGGCCAGCTGCAGGGGCCCCTCTTTTTTTGGGTCCCGGGCAGCAGGCTGCCACTGTGATGGCGACTGGGACGGTGGCCGATACGTGTGGCCAAAGATGGCGTTTTTGGGCGTGGGGGGCCTGTGGCCTGAAAGATGCCCAAATGCGGGAGAAGGAGGAGGGTGGCAGGGGCTGAGGGCCCCTTTCCTGGGGCTGGCTCCCGCCTGCCATATTGCTTGCCCAAGAGAAAGGCTGCCCCCTGGGCACGGGGACTGCCCTCCACCTCCCCTCCTGAGCCCCTGGGCTCCAGCCCCCTCCGCATGCCGTGCCTGGGGTCCCTTCGACGAGACGGTGGCAGCCATGTTCCCGGAGGGTCGAGGGTCCTCAGCGACCTGCCACTGACCCGGCGCCCTGCAAGTGGCACAGCCCCCCGCGCTCGACAGTGGTTGAGAGGGGGCAAAGCATCCGGACATCCCACCGGCGGGGTGGGAAAGGGAGGCCCAGCCGGGCTGCGCAAGGTCTGCCAGCACTCCGTAAAGCGGTGGTGGATTGCCAAGCGTGGTGTGAGCCCTTCTTTCCTTTGCCGTCGCCCGGCCCTGCCCCTGGAGCGTGGAGAGGTGCCATCGTGTCTTCTGCGTGGAGCCCTGAGGGAGAGGGGAGGAGAGGGCCTGTACATTCGACTGCTGCCTCCAGATCGTTGATGGCAACGTTAAAAAGAGCACTGGCCCTAAAATGGAGCCCTGGGGAACCCCACTGGTGACTGGCCACCAGCCTGATGTAACCCCATTTACTGTAACTCTTTGAGCCCGACCCGTCAGCCAGTTGCTCCCCTGAACGTATCGTGGCCTTGCCTAGCTGCATGCGGGACGTTTTGTCCAGAAGGCTACTGTGAGAGGCGGTAGCAAAAGCTTTGCTAAAATCCAGAAAAGCCCCACGTCTACCGGCTTCCCTTGGTCAACTAGATGGGTGACCTTGTCATAAAAGGCCGTGAAGTTAGTTAAGCAGGACTTTCCCCTCGTGAACCCGTGCTGGCTACGACCAATGACTGCGTCGTCTCTCAAGTGTTTTTCAGTAACTCCCAGAATGACCTTCTTCATAATTTTAGCTGGCACTGAAGCGAGACTGGCAGGCCTGCAATTACCAGGGTCTTCCTTCCTACCCTTCTTGAAAACTGGGACAACATTGGCCAGCTTCCAGTCGACTGGGAGCTCTCCAGACTCCCAAGACGGTTGAAAACTAATGGAGAGAGGTCCCGCGATAGCGTCGGCCAGCTCTTTCCGTATCCTGGGACAAATCCCAAGGGGCCCCGTAGCCTTAGGTGTATCCAGCTGGAGCAGCAAGGCTGGAAGACGTTGCGAATCAGCTGGGAGTTTATCATCCCCCCCAGTCACGCTCTTCCAGCACGGGGCTCCAGGGACCCAGGGCCCATCATCAGAGCTAAAGACAGAAGCGAAGGCGGCGTTAACCGTCTCTGCTTTGTCTACGCCCCTACTTGTGAGTGACCGATGTCATCAAGCAACGGACCGCTGTTCCCTCTGATCCTCCTGTTGCTGGTAACATATTTCAAACAGGCCTTTCTCTTGTCCTTCACAGTCCTGGCCAGCTTGGACTCTAACCGAGCCTTGGGTGCACACATTTGCTCCCCACCGTGGCGAACAGCATCTCTCTAGTCCTCCCGTGTCGCCGGTCCTAGCTTCCAACGTCCCCACGCTTTTGTTTTGCGCCTAAGTTCTAGAAGAAGGTCCCTGCTCAGGCAAGCCAGCCTTCTGCCCCGCTTGCTTGACTTCCCGCACTTTGGGATTGCCTGCTGCTGCGTTCTTAAGAGATGGCTCTTCAAAAGCCACCAGCATTCATGGAGCCCAGTACCTTGAAAAGCACGTTTCCCCGGGGCCCTTACGAGCTAGTTCCTCCGGCAGCCCGAAGTCTGCTCTTCCCAGGTCCAGGGTGGAAGTTTTGCTGGCAGTTTTTCTCCTGTCGCCAACGACTTGAAACTCAGCTGCTTGGTGGTGACTGTGATCGAGACGGCCACCAATCGCCACTTTGCCTGCGAGGCCCTCTCTGTTTACAAACAACAAACCTAGGGGGGCACCTTTCCCAGTCGGCTCCCTTAGCACCTGCACCAAAGAGTTACCTTCACCGTGCTGCAGCAACGTCCTGGACCTGTTTGTGCCCGCCATCCGATGCTCCCGGTTCACGCCTGGGAAGTTCACATCACCCATGAGGACGGACCAGGGCAGCCGATCTAGGGGTGTCCCTTAATTCCTTAGGGAAGAATTCATGGGTGTCGTCGTCCTGGCTGGGTGGTCGAGAGTAGACTCCCACAGCAACATCCGCTTTGTTTGCTTTCCCCTTCATCCTTACCCAGAGGATCTCCAAGGAGCCGCGTTGTCGCCAAGTGCAAGCGCCATACAACCCAAGCCCTCCCTGACCTCCAGCGCAGCCCCCCCAGCCTCGCCTGCCCTGCCTCTCCCTCCTGCAGAGCCTGTCACCGTCCGTCACAGGACTCATCCCACCAGGCTTCGCTTGTGCCAATGGTGTCATCTTAGCTTTGGGACTTAGCGTCTTAGCTCCTCCTCTGTATTCCTCACGCTGCCTGTTCATTAGTCTGGAGACAGGAAGATCTACATGTCTTCTGAGCAAAAACGTTCCCTTTCGGTTGGCCTAACTGAGCCCTGGTCCCTAAGCCTGACCTGGGCTTAGTCAATCTTACTCGTCAAGGCAGAGTCTTGGAGCGTATCAAAATGATGAAAACCTCCTGTGAAGTGCATTGGAATGTGTCTGTGCCTCCTCTTTGGGAACGGTCGGAAATGTGGAAAACCACAGATACAAGGTACGAAAGCATAGTATCAGCTACGTGCTGAAAAGGTAGAGCGATCGTTGCAGATCATTTAAAGGATGATTTAAATTTTTTGTCTAAAGTTGGGTACTTACAGGTCCAGGCAGGAGAACAGTGTATTTTTACGTGGTGTTTCCTATGCAACCCACTTTGTTTTTAAACACCGCAATTGCGATCTCTTAACAGCTTAATATCTTTGGGAACCGGAAGTTCCTAGGCTTCAGTGGCTTTTCCGATGATACTTGTACTCCATTTAAAAAAACGTTATGAAATGATTGATGTTGCCGCCTAAAAAGACCCAGAACGCAAGGCCCCGCCAAAGCACGAAGGTGGGCATGGAAACGGAAAGTTTCCCAAAGGAGCCTCCTGCTCAAAGGCAGAGACCGGGAGGGGACATAGGCGTGCAGATGCAGCCACCAAAGTGCCAAATAAGAGAGGACAAAAGCCTTTTTTGTTTCCTTTGTCGTTTTTATTGTCCAGCTGTGAAGGTGCGGAGGCTGAGCCGCCGGTAGGGATCCGGCCGGGCA
Organism: Grus americana; assembly: GCF_028858705.1. Classification (NCBI taxonomy): domain Eukaryota; kingdom Metazoa; phylum Chordata; class Aves; order Gruiformes; family Gruidae; genus Grus; species Grus americana. The sequence goes on along the minus strand of NW_026561400.1, from coordinate 32,955 downwards.
CTCCTGCAATGCTGTTGGCGCCGTCTGACGCAAAGGAGCCTGGATGGTTGGGGTACTGCCAGGTGACCCCTGTGGCAGGCAGACCCACTGCCATGGATGCTGCTTATTGAGGTGGATCCACCTCCATGGGCTCCACGCTGTCGTCTGATGGATTAACAGCCGCTGGCCCCACGCCGTGCTCTGGTGGATCCACCTCCATGGGCTCCACGTCGTCCTTTGGTGGGCAGTCACGCCTGGGCCTGACGCCGTGCCTCAGCAGATAGGCACGCCAGGGCCCCAGGCTGTTGCCTTGTGTGCCCCCAGCTGCGCGGTGGCCAACGTCGGTCGCGTGAGCGCGTGCGCTGTCCCTCATGGCACGAGGGGTGATGTTCCTCCTCCTCCTCCACTGCTTTGCCATCTGAAGATGGCTCCTGGGAGGTGCCTTCCTCCTTGGCGGTTGCGGGAAGCATCTCTGTGCTGTCCCACGCAGAGGTGGGCAGCCACCCGCCTGGCTGCTCCGGCTGCTGCCTGGCAGGCAGACCCGCTTGGCCTCCGTGGCGTTCCCTGTTGGGCCTGCAGCCATGTGCTGCATGCCATTGATGAGCGGAGCGAGGAGGTTGGTCGTGCTTGTGGCACGAGGGGCGGTTTGGTTCCTCCTCCTCCTGGGAGGCGCGTTCCTCCTGCGCGGTTGCGGGAAGCGTCTCTGCGCTGTGCGACGCAGAGGTGGGCAGCCACCCGCCTGGCTGCTCCCCGGCAGGCAGACACGCTTCAGCTGCACGGCTTTGACTGGTGGGCCTGCAGCCATGTGCTGCATGCCGTTGATGAGCGGAGCGAGGAGGTCGGTCATGCTTGTGGCGTGATGGGCGATTTGGTTCCTCCTGCTCTGCTGCCTCTGATGCGTGCTCCTGGGAGGCGTGTTGCTCCTGCGCGGTTGCGGGAAGGGGCTCTGTGGCGTCCCACTCCAAGGCGGGCAGCCATCCGCCTTGCTGCTGCAGGTCCTCTTCCTTCCAAGCATGCTTGGCATCCGAGGGCCTCGAAGCTCGGCGAACTGTGGGCCAGCTGCAGGGGCCCCTCTTTTTTTGGGTCCCAGGCAGCAGGCTGCCACTGTGATGGCGACTGGGACGGTGGCCGATACGTGTGGCCAAAGATGGCGTTTTTGGGCGTGGGGGGCCTGTGGCCTGAAAGATGCCCAAATGCGGGAGAAGGAGGAGGGTGGCAGGGGCTGAGGGCCCCTTTCCTGGGGCTGGCTCCCGCCTGCCATATTGCTTGCCCAAGAGAAAGGCTGCCCCCTGGGCACGGGGACTGCCCTCCACCTCCCCTCCTGAGCCCCTGGGCTCCAGCCCCCTCCGCATGCCGTGCCTGGGGTCCCTTCGACGAGACGGTGGCAGCCATGTTCCCGGAGGGTCGAGGGTCCTCAGCGACCTGCCACTGACCCGGCGCCCTGCAAGTGGCACAGCCCCCCGCGCTCGACAGTGGTTGAGAGGGGGCAAAGCATCCGGACATCCCACCGGCGGGGTGGGAAAGGGAGGCCCAGCCGGGCTGCGCAAGGTCTGCCAGCACTCCGTAAAGCGGTGGTGGATTGCCAAGCGTGGTGTGAGCCCTTCTTTCCTTTGCCGTCGCCCGGCCCTGCCCCTGGAGCGTGGAGAGGTGCCATCGTGTCTTCTGCGCGGAGCCCTGAGGGAGAGGGGAGGAGAGGGCCTGTACATTCGACTGCTGCCTCCAGATCGTTGATGGCAACGTTAAAAAGAGCACTGGCCCTAAAATGGAGCCCTGGGGAACCCCACTGGTGACTGGCCACCAGCCTGATGTAACCCCATTTACTGTAACTCTTTGAGCCCGACCCGTCAGCCAGTTGCTCCCCTGAACGTATCGTGGCCTTGCCTAGCTGCATGCGGGACGTTTTGTCCAGAAGGCTACTGTGAGAGGCGGTAGCAAAAGCTTTGCTAAAATCCAGAAAAGCCCCACGTCTACCGGCTTCCCTTGGTCAACTAGATGGGTGACCTTGTCATAAAAGGCCGTGAAGTTAGTTAAGCAGGACTTTCCCCTCGTGAACCCGTGCTGGCTACGACCAATGACTGCGTCGTCTCTCAAGTGTTTTTCAGTAACTCCCAGAATGACCTTCTTCATAATTTTAGCTGGCACTGAAGCGAGACTGGCAGGCCTGCAATTACCAGGGTCTTCCTTCCTACCCTTCTTGAAAACTGGGACAACATTGGCCAGCTTCCAGTCGACTGGGAGCTCTCCAGACTCCCAAGACGGTTGAAAACTAATGGAGAGAGGTCCCGCGATAGCGTCGGCCAGCTCTTTCCGTATCCTGGGACAAATCCCAAGGGGCCCCGTAGCCTTAGGTGTATCCAGCTGGAGCAGCAAGGCTGGAAGACGTTGCGAATCAGCTGGGAGTTTATCATCCCCCCCAGTCACGCTCTTCCAGCACGGGGCTCCAGGGACCCAGGGCCCATCATCAGAGCTAAAGACAGAAGCGAAGGCGGCGTTAACCGTCTCTGCTTTGTCTACGCCCCTACTTGTGAGTGACCGACGTCGTCAAGCAACGGACCGCTGTTCCCTCTGATCCTCCTGTTGCTGGTAACATATTTCAAACAGGCCTTTCTCTTGTCCTTCACAGTCCTGGCCAGCTTGGACTCTAACCGAGCCTTGGGTGCACACATTTGCTCCCCACCGTGGCGAACAGCATCTCTCTAGTCCTCCCGTGTCGCCGGTCCTAGCTTCCAACGTCCCCACGCTTTTGTTTTGCGCCTAAGTTCTAGAAGAAGGTCCCTGCTCAGGCAAGCCAGCCTTCTGCCCCGCTTGCTTGACTTCCCGCACTTTGGGATTGCCTGCTGCTGCGTTCTTAAGAGATGGCTCTTCAAAAGCCACCAGCATTCATGGAGCCCAGTACCTTGAAAAGCACGTTTCCCCGGGGCCCTTACGAGCTAGTTCCTCCGGCAGCCCGAAGTCTGCTCTTCCCAGGTCCAGGGTGGAAGTTTTGCTGGCAGTTTTTCTCCTGTCGCCAACGACTTGAAACTCAGCTGCTTGGTGGTGACTGTGATCGAGACGGCCACCAATCGCCACTTTGCCTGCGAGGCCCTCTCTGTTTACAAACAACAAACCTAGGGGGGCACCTTTCCCAGTCGGCTCCCTTAGCACCTGCACCAAAGAGTTACCTTCACCGTGCTGCAGCAACGTCCTGGACCTGTTTGTGCCCGCCATCCGATGCTCCCGGTTCACGCCTGGGAAGTTCACATCACCCATGAGGACGGACCAGGGCAGCCGATCTAGGGGTGTCCCTTAATTCCTTAGGGAAGAATTCATGGGTGTCGTCGTCCTGGCTGGGTGGTCGAGAGTAGACTCCCACAGCAACATCCGCTTTGTTTGCTTTCCCCTTCATCCTTACCCAGAGGATCTCCAAGGAGCCGCGTTGTCGCCAAGTGCAAGCGCCATACAACCCAAGCCCTCCCTGACCTCCAGCGCAGCCCCCCCAGCCTCGCCTGCCCTGCCTCTCCCTCCTGCAGAGCCTGTCACCGTCCGTCACAGGACTCATCCCACCAGGCTTCGCTTGTGCCAATGGTGTCATCTTAGCTTTGGGACTTAGCGTCTTAGCTCCTCCTCTGTATTCCTCACGCTGCCTGTTCATTAGTCTGGAGACAGGAAGATCTACATGTCTTCTGAGCAAAAACGTTCCCTTTCGGTTGGCCTAACTGAGCCCTGGTCCCTAAGCCTGACCTGGGCTTAGTCAATCTTACTCGTCAAGGCAGAGTCTTGGAGCGTATCAAAATGATGAAAACCTCCTGTGAAGTGCATTGGAATGTGTCTGTGCCTCCTCTTTGGGAACGGTCGGAAATGTGGAAAACCACAGATACAAGGTACGAAAGCATAGTATCAGCTACGTGCTGAAAAGGTAGAGCGATCGTTGCAGATCATTTAAAGGATGATTTAAATTTTTTGTCTAAAGTTGGGTACTTACAGGTCCAGGCAGGAGAACAGTGTATTTTTACGTGGTGTTTCCTATGCAACCCACTTTGTTTTTAAACACCGCAATTGCGATCTCTTAACAGCTTAATATCTTTGGGAACCGGAAGTTCCTAGGCTTCAGTGGCTTTTCCGATGATACTTGTACTCCATTTAAAAAAACGTTATGAAATGATTGATGTTGCCGCCTAAAAAGACCCAGAACGCAAGGCCCCGCCAAAGCACGAAGGTGGGCATGGAAACGGAAAGTTTCCCAAAGGAGCCTCCTGCTCAAAGGCAGAGACCGGGAGGGGACATAGGCGTGCAGACGCAGCCACCAAAGTGCCAAATAAGAGAGGACAAAAGCCTTTTTTGTTTCCTTTGTCGTTTTTATTGTCCAGCCGTGAAGGTGCGGAGGCTGAGCCGCCGGTAGGGATCCGGCCGGGCACTCCTGCAATGCTGTTGGCGCCGTCTGACGCAAAGGAGCCTGGATGGTTGGGGTACTGCCAGGTGACCCCTGTGGCAGGCAGACCCACTGCCATGGATGCTGCTTATTGAGGTGGATCCACCTCCATGGGCTCCACGCTGTCGTCTGATGGATTAACAGCCGCTGGCCCCACGCCGTGCTCTGGTGGATCCACCTCCATGGGCTCCACGTCGTCCTTTGGTGGGCAGTCACGCCTGGGCCTGACGCCGTGCCTCAGCAGATAGGCACGCCAGGGCCCCAGGCTGTTGCCTTGTGTGCCCCCAGCTGCGCGGTGGCCAACGTCGGTCGCGTGAGCGCGTGCGCTGTCCCTCATGGCACGAGGGGTGATGTTCCTCCTCCTCCTCCACTGCTTTGCCATCTGAAGATGGCTCCTGGGAGGTGCCTTCCTCCTTGGCGGTTGCGGGAAGCATCTCTGTGCTGTCCCACGCAGAGGTGGGCAGCCACCCGCCTGGCTGCTCCGGCTGCTGCCTGGCAGGCAGACCCGCTTGGCCTCCGTGGCGTTCCCTGTTGGGCCTGCAGCCATGTGCTGCATGCCATTGATGAGCGGAGCGAGGAGGTTGGTCGTGCTTGTGGCACGAGGGGCGGTTTGGTTCCTCCTCCTCCTGGGAGGCGCGTTCCTCCTGCGCGGTTGCGGGAAGCGTCTCTGCGCTGTGCGACGCAGAGGTGGGCAGCCACCCGCCTGGCTGCTCCCCGGCAGGCAGACACGCTTCAGCTGCACGGCATTGACTGGTGGGCCTGCAGCCATGTGCTGCATGCCGTTGATGAGCGGAGCGAGGAGGTCGGTCATGCTTGTGGCGTGATGGGCGATTTGGTTCCTCCTGCTCTGCTGCCTCTGATGCGTGCTCCTGGGAGGCGTGTTGCTCCTGCGCGGTTGCGGGAAGGGGCTCTGTGGCGTCCCACTCCAAGGCGGGCAGCCATCCGCCTTGCTGCTGCAGGTCCTCTTCCTTCCAAGCATGCTTGGCATCCGAGGGCCTCGAAGCTCGGCGAACTGTGGGCCAGCTGCAGGGGCCCCTCTTTTTTTGGGTCCCAGGCAGCAGGCTGCCACTGTGATGGCGACTGGGACGGTGGCCGATACGTGTGGCCAAAGATGGCGTTTTTGGGCGTGGGGGGCCTGTGGCCTGAAAGATGCCCAAATGCGGGAGAAGGAGGAGGGTGGCAGGGGCTGAGGGCCCCTTTCCTGGGGCTGGCTCCCGCCTGCCATATTGCTTGCCCAAGAGAAAGGCTGCCCCCTGGGCACGGGGACTGCCCTCCACCTCCCCTCCTGAGCCCCTGGGCTCCAGCCCCCTCCGCATGCCGTGCCTGGGGTCCCTTCGACGAGACGGTGGCAGCCATGTTCCCGGAGGGTCGAGGGTCCTCAGCGACCTGCCACTGACCCGGCGCCCTGCAAGTGGCACAGCCCCCCGCGCTCGACAGTGGTTGAGAGGGGGCAAAGCATCCGGACATCCCACCGGCGGGGTGGGAAAGGGAGGCCCAGCCGGGCTGCGCAAGGTCTGCCAGCACTCCGTAAAGCGGTGGTGGATTGCCAAGCGTGGTGTGAGCCCTTCTTTCCTTTGCCGTCGCCCGGCCCTGCCCCTGGAGCGTGGAGAGGTGCCATCGTGTCTTCTGCGCGGAGCCCTGAGGGAGAGGGGAGGAGAGGGCCTGTACATTCGACTGCTGCCTCCAGATCGTTGATGGCAACGTTAAAAAGAGCACTGGCCCTAAAATGGAGCCCTGGGGAACCCCACTGGTGACTGGCCACCAGCCTGATGTAACCCCATTTACTGTAACTCTTTGAGCCCGACCCGTCAGCCAGTTGCTCCCCTGAACGTATCGTGGCCTTGCCTAGCTGCATGCGGGACGTTTTGTCCAGAAGGCTACTGTGAGAGGCGGTAGCAAAAGCTTTGCTAAAATCCAGAAAAGCCCCACGTCTACCGGCTTCCCTTGGTCAACTAGATGGGTGACCTTGTCATAAAAGGCCGTGAAGTTAGTTAAGCAGGACTTTCCCCTCGTGAACCCGTGCTGGCTACGACCAATGACTGCGTCGTCTCTCAAGTGTTTTTCAGTAACTCCCAGAATGACCTTCTTCATAATTTTAGCTGGCACTGAAGCGAGACTGGCAGGCCTGCAATTACCAGGGTCTTCCTTCCTACCCTTCTTGAAAACTGGGACAACATTGGCCAGCTTCCAGTCGACTGGGAGCTCTCCAGACTCCCAAGACGGTTGAAAACTAATGGAGAGAGGTCCCGCGATAGCGTCGGCCAGCTCTTTCCGTATCCTGGGACAAATCCCAAGGGGCCCCGTAGCCTTAGGTGTATCCAGCTGGAGCAGCAAGGCTGGAAGACGTTGCGAATCAGCTGGGAGTTTATCATCCCCCCCAGTCACGCTCTTCCAGCACGGGGCTCCAGGGACCCAGGGCCCATCATCAGAGCTAAAGACAGAAGCGAAGGCGGCGTTAACCGTCTCTGCTTTGTCTACGCCCCTACTTGTGAGTGACCGACGTCGTCAAGCAACGGACCGCTGTTCCCTCTGATCCTCCTGTTGCTGGTAACATATTTCAAACAGGCCTTTCTCTTGTCCTTCACAGTCCTGGCCAGCTTGGACTCTAACCGAGCCTTGGGTGCACACATTTGCTCCCCACCGTGGCGAACAGCATCTCTCTAGTCCTCCCGTGTCGCCGGTCCTAGCTTCCAACGTCCCCACGCTTTTGTTTTGCGCCTAAGTTCTAGAAGAAGGTCCCTGCTCAGGCAAGCCAGCCTTCTGCCCCGCTTGCTTGACTTCCCGCACTTTGGGATTGCCTGCTGCTGCGTTCTTAAGAGATGGCTCTTCAAAAGCCACCAGCATTCATGGAGCCCAGTACCTTGAAAAGCACGTTTCCCCGGGGCCCTTACGAGCTAGTTCCTCCGGCAGCCCGAAGTCTGCTCTTCCCAGGTCCAGGGTGGAAGTTTTGCTGGCAGTTTTTCTCCTGTCGCCAACGACTTGAAACTCAGCTGCTTGGTGGTGACTGTGATCGAGACGGCCACCAATCGCCACTTTGCCTGCGAGGCCCTCTCTGTTTACAAACAACAAACCTAGGGGGGCACCTTTCCCAGTCGGCTCCCTTAGCACCTGCACCAAAGAGTTACCTTCACCGTGCTGCAGCAACGTCCTGGACCTGTTTGTGCCCGCCATCCGATGCTCCCGGTTCACGCCTGGGAAGTTCACATCACCCATGAGGACGGACCAGGGCAGCCGATCTAGGGGTGTCCCTTAATTCCTTAGGGAAGAATTCATGGGTGTCGTCGTCCTGGCTGGGTGGTCGAGAGTAGACTCCCACAGCAACATCCGCTTTGTTTGCTTTCCCCTTCATCCTTACCCAGAGGATCTCCAAGGAGCCGCGTTGTCGCCAAGTGCAAGCGCCATACAACCCAAGCCCTCCCTGACCTCCAGCGCAGCCCCCCCAGCCTCGCCTGCCCTGCCTCTCCCTCCTGCAGAGCCTGTCACCGTCCGTCACAGGACTCATCCCACCAGGCTTCGCTTGTGCCAATGGTGTCATCTTAGCTTTGGGACTTAGCGTCTTAGCTCCTCCTCTGTATTCCTCACGCTGCCTGTTCATTAGTCTGGAGACAGGAAGATCTACATGTCTTCTGAGCAAAAACGTTCCCTTTCGGTTGGCCTAACTGAGCCCTGGTCCCTAAGCCTGACCTGGGCTTAGTCAATCTTACTCGTCAAGGCAGAGTCTTGGAGCGTATCAAAATGATGAAAACCTCCTGTGAAGTGCATTGGAATGTGTCTGTGCCTCCTCTTTGGGAACGGTCGGAAATGTGGAAAACCACAGATACAAGGTACGAAAGCATAGTATCAGCTACGTGCTGAAAAGGTAGAGCGATCGTTGCAGATCATTTAAAGGATGATTTAAATTTTTTGTCTAAAGTTGGGTACTTACAGGTCCAGGCAGGAGAACAGTGTATTTTTACGTGGTGTTTCCTATGCAACCCACTTTGTTTTTAAACACCGCAATTGCGATCTCTTAACAGCTTAATATCTTTGGGAACCGGAAGTTCCTAGGCTTCAGTGGCTTTTCCGATGATACTTGTACTCCATTTAAAAAAACGTTATGAAATGATTGATGTTGCCGCCTAAAAAGACCCAGAACGCAAGGCCCCGCCAAAGCACGAAGGTGGGCATGGAAACGGAAAGTTTCCCAAAGGAGCCTCCTGCTCAAAGGCAGAGACCGGGAGGGGACATAGGCGTGCAGACGCAGCCACCAAAGTGCCAAATAAGAGAGGACAAAAGCCTTTTTTGTTTCCTTTGTCGTTTTTATTGTCCAGCTGTGAAGGTGCGGAGGCTGAGCCGCCGGTAGGGATCCGGCCGGGCACTCCTGCAACGCTGTTGGCGCCGTCTGACGCAAAGGAGCCTGGATGGTTGGGGTACTGCCAGGTGACCCCTGTGGCAGGCGGACCCACTGCCATGGATGCTGCTTATTGAGGTGGATCCACCTCCATGGGCTCCACGCTGTCGTCTGATGGATTAACAGCCGCTGGCCCCACGCCGTGCTCTGGTGGATCCACCTCCATGGGCTCCACGTCGTCCTTTGGTGGGCAGTCACGCCTGGGCCTGACGCCGTGCCTCAGCAGATAGGCACGCCAGGGCCCCAGGCTGTTGCCTTGTGTGCCCCCAGCTGCGCGGTGGCCGACGTCGGTCGCGTGAGCGCGTGCGCTGGCCCTCATGGCACGAGGGGTGATGTTCCTCCTCCTCCTCCACTGCTTTGCCATCTGAAGATGGCTCCTGGGAGGTGCCTTCCTCCTTGGCGGCTGCGGGAAGCATCTCTGTGCTGTCCCACGCAGAGGTGGGCAGCCACCCGCCTGGCTGCTCCGGCTGCTGCCTGGCAGGCAGACCCGCTTGGCCTCCGTGGCGTTCCCTGTTGGGCCTGCAGCCATGTGCTGCATGCCATTGATGAGCGGAGCGAGGAGGTTGGTCGTGCTTGTGGCACGAGGGGCGGTTTGGTTCCTCCTCCTCCTGGGAGGCGCGTTCCTCCTGCGCGGTTGCGGGAAGCGTCTCTGCGCTGTGCGACGCAGAGGTGGGCAGCCACCCGCCTGGCTGCTCCCCGGCAGGCAGACACGCTTCAGCTGCACGGCATTGACTGGTGGGCCTGCAGCCATGTGCTGCATGCCGTTGATGAGCGGAGCGAGGAGGTCGGTCATGCTTGTGGCGCGATGGGCGATTTGGTTCCTCCTGCTCTGCTGCCTCTGATGCGTGCTCCTGGGAGGCGTGTTGCTCCTGCGTGGTTGCGGGAAGGGGCTCTGTGGCGTCCCACTCCAAGGCGGGCAGCCATCCGCCTTGCTGCTGCGGGTCCTCTTCCTTCCAAGCATGCTTGGCATCCGAGGGCCTCGAAGCTCGGCGAACTGTGGGCCAGCTGCAGGGGCCCCTCTTTTTTTGGGTCCCGGGCAGCAGGCTGCCACTGTGATGGCGACTGGGACGGTGGCCGATACGTGTGGCCAAAGATGGCGTTTTTGGGCGTGGGGGGCCTGTGGCCTGAAAGATGCCCAAATGCGGGAGAAGGAGGAGGGTGGCAGGGGCTGAGGGCCCCTTTCCTGGGGCTGGCTCCCGCCTGCCATATTGCTTGCCCAAGAGAAAGGCTGCCCCCTGGGCACGGGGACTGCCCTCCACCTCCCCTCCTGAGCCCCTGGGCTCCAGCCCCCTCCGCATGCCGTGCCTGGGGTCCCTTCGACGAGACGGTGGCAGCCATGTTCCCGGAGGGTCGAGGGTCCTCAGCGACCTGCCACTGACCCGGCGCCCTGCAAGTGGCACAGCCCCCCGCGCTCGACAGTGGTTGAGAGGGGGCAAAGCATCCGGACATCCCACCGGCGGGGTGGGAAAGGGAGGCCCAGCCGGGCTGCGCAAGGTCTGCCAGCACTCCGTAAAGCGGTGGTGGATTGCCAAGCGTGGTGTGAGCCCTTCTTTCCTTTGCCGTCGCCCGGCCCTGCCCCTGGAGCGTGGAGAGGTGCCATCGTGTCTTCTGCGCGGAGCCCTGAGGGAGAGGGGAGGAGAGGGCCTGTACATTCGACTGCTGCCTCCAGATCGTTGATGGCAACGTTAAAAAGAGCACTGGCCCTAAAATGGAGCCCTGGGGAACCCCACTGGTGACTGGCCACCAGCCTGATGTAACCCCATTTACTGTAACTCTTTGAGCCCGACCCGTCAGCCAGTTGCTCCCCTGAACGTATCGTGGCCTTGCCTAGCTGCATGCGGGACGTTTTGTCCAGAAGGCTACTGTGAGAGGCGGTAGCAAAAGCTTTGCTAAAATCCAGAAAAGCCCCACGTCTACCGGCTTCCCTTGGTCAACTAGATGGGTGACCTTGTCATAAAAGGCCGTGAAGTTAGTTAAGCAGGACTTTCCCCTCGTGAACCCGTGCTGGCTACGACCAATGACTGCGTCGTCTCTCAAGTGTTTTTCAGTAACTCCCAGAATGACCTTCTTCATAATTTTAGCTGGCACTGAAGCGAGACTGGCAGGCCTGCAATTACCAGGGTCTTCCTTCCTACCCTTCTTGAAAACTGGGACAACATTGGCCAGCTTCCAGTCGACTGGGAGCTCTCCAGACTCCCAAGACGGTTGAAAACTAATGGAGAGAGGTCCCGCGATAGCGTCGGCCAGCTCTTTCCGTATCCTGGGACAAATCCCAAGGGGCCCCGTAGCCTTAGGTGTATCCAGCTGGAGCAGCAAGGCTGGAAGACGTTGCGAATCAGCTGGGAGTTTATCATCCCCCCCAGTCACGCTCTTCCAGCACGGGGCTCCAGGGACCCAGGGCCCATCATCAGAGCTAAAGACAGAAGCGAAGGCGGCGTTAACCGTCTCTGCTTTGTCTACGCCCCTACTTGTGAGTGACCGACGTCGTCAAGCAACGGACCGCTGTTCCCTCTGATCCTCCTGTTGCTGGTAACATATTTCAAACAGGCCTTTCTCTTGTCCTTCACAGTCCTGGCCAGCTTGGACTCTAACCGAGCCTTGGGTGCACACATTTGCTCCCCACCGTGGCGAACAGCATCTCTCTAGTCCTCCCGTGTCGCCGGTCCTAGCTTCCAACGTCCCCACGCTTTTGTTTTGCGCCTAAGTTCTAGAAGAAGGTCCCTGCTCAGGCAAGCCAGCCTTCTGCCCCGCTTGCTTGACTTCCCGCACTTTGGGATTGCCTGCTGCTGCGTTCTTAAGAGATGGCTCTTCAAAAGCCACCAGCATTCATGGAGCCCAGTACCTTGAAAAGCACGTTTCCCCGGGGCCCTTACGAGCTAGTTCCTCCGGCAGCCCGAAGTCTGCTCTTCCCAGGTCCAGGGTGGAAGTTTTGCTGGCAGTTTTTCTCCTGTCGCCAACGACTTGAAACTCAGCTGCTTGGTGGTGACTGTGATCGAGACGGCCACCAATCGCCACTTTGCCTGCGAGGCCCTCTCTGTTTACAAACAACAAACCTAGGGGGGCACCTTTCCCAGTCGGCTCCCTTAGCACCTGCACCAAAGAGTTACCTTCACCGTGCTGCAGCAACGTCCTGGACCTGTTTGTGCCCGCCATCCGATGCTCCCGGTTCACGCCTGGGAAGTTCACATCACCCATGAGGACGGACCAGGGCAGCCGATCTAGGGGTGTCCCTTAATTCCTTAGGGAAGAATTCATGGGTGTCGTCGTCCTGGCTGGGTGGTCGAGAGTAGACTCCCACAGCAACATCCGCTTTGTTTGCTTTCCCCTTCATCCTTACCCAGAGGATCTCCAAGGAGCCGCGTTGTCGCCAAGTGCAAGCGCCATACAACCCAAGCCCTCCCTGACCTCCAGCGCAGCCCCCCCAGCCTCGCCTGCCCTGCCTCTCCCTCCTGCAGAGCCTGTCACCGTCCGTCACAGGACTCATCCCACCAGGCTTCGCTTGTGCCAATGGTGTCATCTTAGCTTTGGGACTTAGCGTCTTAGCTCCTCCTCTGTATTCCTCACGCTGCCTGTTCATTAGTCTGGAGACAGGAAGATCTACATGTCTTCTGAGCAAAAACGTTCCCTTTCGGTTGGCCTAACTGAGCCCTGGTCCCTAAGCCTGACCTGGGCTTAGTCAATCTTACTCGTCAAGGCAGAGTCTTGGAGCGTATCAAAATGATGAAAACCTCCTGTGAAGTGCATTGGAATGTGTCTGTGCCTCCTCTTTGGGAACGGTCGGAAATGTGGAAAACCACAGATACAAGGTACGAAAGCATAGTATCAGCTACGTGCTGAAAAGGTAGAGCGATCGTTGCAGATCATTTAAAGGATGATTTAAATTTTTTGTCTAAAGTTGGGTACTTACAGGTCCAGGCAGGAGAACAGTGTATTTTTACGTGGTGTTTCCTATGCAACCCACTTTGTTTTTAAACACCGCAATTGCGATCTCTTAACAGCTTAATATCTTTGGGAACCGGAAGTTCCTAGGCTTCAGTGGCTTTTCCGATGATACTTGTACTCCATTTAAAAAAACGTTATGAAATGATTGATGTTGCCGCCTAAAAAGACCCAGAACGCAAGGCCCCGCCAAAGCACGAAGGTGGGCATGGAAACGGAAAGTTTCCCAAAGGAGCCTCCTGCTCAAAGGCAGAGACCGGGAGGGGACATAGGCGTGCAGACGCAGCCACCAAAGTGCCAAATAAGAGAGGACAAAAGCCTTTTTTGTTTCCTTTGTCGTTTTTATTGTCCAGCTGTGAAGGTGCGGAGGCTGAGCCGCCGGTAGGGATCCGGCCGGGCACTCCTGCAACGCTGTTGGCGCCGTCTGACGCAAAGGAGCCTGGATGGTTGGGGTACTGCCAGGTGACCCCTGTGGCAGGCGGACCCACTGCCATGGATGCTGCTTATTGAGGTGGATCCACCTCCATGGGCTCCACGCTGTCGTCTGATGGATTAACAGCCGCTGGCCCCACGCCGTGCTCTGGTGGATCCACCTCCATGGGCTCCACGTCTTCCTTTGGTGGGCAGTCACGCCTGGGCCTGACGCCGTGCCTCAGCAGATAGGCACGCCAGGGCCCCAGGCTGTTGCCTTGTGTGCCCCCAGCTGCGCGGTGGCCGACGTCGGTCGCGTGAGCGCGTGCGCTGGCCCTCATGGCACGAGGGGTGATGTTCCTCCTCCTCCTCCACTGCTTTGCCATCTGAAGATGGCTCCTGGGAGGTGCCTTCCTCCTTGGCGGCTGCGGGAAGCATCTCTGTGCTGTCCCACGCAGAGGTGGGCAGCCACCCGCCTGGCTGCTCCGGCTGCTGCCTGGCAGGCAGACCCGCTTGGCCTCCGTGGCGTTCCCTGTTGGGCCTGCAGCCATGTGCTGCATGCCATTGATGAGCGGAGCGAGGAGGTTGGTCGTGCTTGTGGCACGAGGGGCGGTTTGGTTCCTCCTCCTCCTGGGAGGCGCGTTCCTCCTGCGCGGTTGCGGGAAGCGTCTCTGCGCTGTGCGACGCAGAGGTGGGCAGCCACCCGCCTGGCTGCTCCCCGGCAGGCAGACACGCTTCAGCTGCACGGCATTGACTGGTGGGCCTGCAGCCATGTGCTGCATGCCGTTGATGAGCGGAGCGAGGAGGTCGGTCATGCTTGTGGCGCGATGGGCGATTTGGTTCCTCCTGCTCTGCTGCCTCTGATGCGTGCTCCTGGGAGGCGTGTTGCTCCTGCGCGGTTGCGGGAAGGGGCTCTGTGGCGTCCCACTCCAAGGCGGGCAGCCATCCGCCTTGCTGCTGCGGGTCCTCTTCCTTCCAAGCATGCTTGGCATCCGAGGGCCTCGAAGCTCGGCGAACTGTGGGCCAGCTGCAGGGGCCCCTCTTTTTTTGGGTCCCGGGCAGCAGGCTGCCACTGTGATGGCGACTGGGACGGTGGCCGATACGTGTGGCCAAAGATGGCGTTTTTGGGCGTGGGGGGCCTGTGGCCTGAAAGATGCCCAAATGCGGGAGAAGGAGGAGGGTGGCAGGGGCTGAGGGCCCCTTTCCTGGGGCTGGCTCCCGCCTGCCATATTGCTTGCCCAAGAGAAAGGCTGCCCCCTGGGCACGGGGACTGCCCTCCACCTCCCCTCCTGAGCCCCTGGGCTCCAGCCCCCTCCGCATGCCGTGCCTGGGGTCCCTTCGACGAGACGGTGGCAGCCATGTTCCCGGAGGGTCGAGGGTCCTCAGCGACCTGCCACTGACCCGGCGCCCTGCAAGTGGCACAGCCCCCCGCGCTCGACAGTGGTTGAGAGGGGGCAAAGCATCCGGACATCCCACCGGCGGGGTGGGAAAGGGAGGCCCAGCCGGGCTGCGCAAGGTCTGCCAGCACTCCGTAAAGCGGTGGTGGATTGCCAAGCGTGGTGTGAGCCCTTCTTTCCTATGCCGTCGCCCGGCCCTTCCCCTGGAGCGTGGAGAGGTGCCATCGTGTCTTCTGCGCGGAGCCCTGAGGGAGAGGGGAGGAGAGGGCCTGTACATTCGACTGCTGCCTCCAGATCGTTGATGGCAACGTTAAAAAGAGCACTGGCCCTAAAATGGAGCCCTGGGGAACCCCACTGGTGACTGGCCACCAGCCTGATGTAACCCCATTTACTGTAACTCTTTGAGCCCGACCCGTCAGCCAGTTGCTCCCCTGAACGTATCGTGGCCTTGCCTAGCTGCATGCGGGACGTTTTGTCCAGAAGGCTACTGTGAGAGGCGGTAGCAAAAGCTTTGCTAAAATCCAGAAAAGCCCCACGTCTACCGGCTTCCCTTGGTCAACTAGATGGGTGACCTTGTCATAAAAGGCCGTGAAGTTAGTTAAGCAGGACTTTCCCCTCGTGAACCCGTGCTGGCTACGACCAATGACTGCGTCGTCTCTCAAGTGTTTTTCAGTAACTCCCAGAATGACCTTCTTCATAATTTTAGCTGGCACTGAAGCGAGACTGGCAGGCCTGCAATTACCAGGGTCTTCCTTCCTACCCTTCTTGAAAACTGGGACAACATTGGCCAGCTTCCAGTCGACTGGGAGCTCTCCAGACTCCCAAGATGGTTGAAAACTAATGGAGAGAGGTCCCGCGATAGCGTCGGCCAGCTCTTTCCGTATCCTGGGACAAATCCCAAGGGGCCCCGTAGCCTTAGGTGTATCCAGCTGGAGCAGCAAGGCTGGAAGACGTTGCGAATCAGCTGGGAGTTTATCATCCCCCCCAGTCACGCTCTTCCAGCACGGGGCTCCAGGGACCCAGGGCCCATCATCAGAGCTAAAGACAGAAGCGAAGGCGGCGTTAACCGTCTCTGCTTTGTCTACGCCCCTACTTGTGAGTGACCGACGTCGTCAAGCAACGGACCGCTGTTCCCTCTGATCCTCCTGTTGCTGGTAACATATTTCAAACAGGCCTTTCTCTTGTCCTTCACAGTCCTGGCCAGCTTGGACTCTAACCGAGCCTTGGGTGCACACATTTGCTCCCCACCGTGGCGAACAGCATCTCTCTAGTCCTCCCGTGTCGCCGGTCCTAGCTTCCAACGTCCCCACGCTTTTGTTTTGCGCCTAAGTTCTAGAAGAAGGTCCCTGCTCAGGCAAGCCAGCCTTCTGCCCCGCTTGCTTGACTTCCCGCACTTTGGGATTGCCTGCTGCTGCGTTCTTAAGAGATGGCTCTTCAAAAGCCACCAGCATTCATGGAGCCCAGTGCCTTGAAAAGCACGTTTCCCCGGGGCCCTTACGAGCTAGTTCCTCCGGCAGCCCGAAGTCTGCTCTTCCCAGGTCCAGGGTGGAAGTTTTGCTGGCAGTTTTTCTCCTGTCGCCAACGACTTGAAACTCAGCTGCTTGGTGGTGACTGTGATCGAGACGGCCACCAATCGCCACTTTGCCTGCGAGGCCCTCTCTGTTTACAAACAACAAACCTAGGGGGGCACCTTTCCCAGTCGGCTCCCTTAGCACCTGCACCAAAGAGTTACCTTCACCGTGCTGCAGCAACGTCCTGGACCTGTTTGTGCCCGCCATCCGAGGCTCCCGGTTCACGCCTGGGAAGTTCACATCACCCATGAGGACGGACCAGGGCAGCCGATCTAGGGGTATCCCTTAATTCCTTAGGGAAGAATTCATGGGTGTCGTCGTCCTGGCTGGGTGGTCGAGAGTAGACTCCCACAGCAACATCCGCTTTGTTTGCTTTCCCCTTCATCCTTACCCAGAGGATCTCCAAGGAGCCGCGTTGTCGCCAAGTGCAAGCGCCATACAACCCAAGCCCTCCCTGACCTCCAGCGCAGCCCCCCCAGCCTCGCCTGCCCTGCCTCTCCCTCCTGCAGAGCCTGTCACCGTCCGTCACAGGACTCATCCCACCAGGCTTCGCTTGTGCCAATGGTGTCATCTTAGCTTTGGGACTTAGCGTCTTAGCTCCTCCTCTGTATTCCTCACGCTGCCTGTTCATTAGTCTGGAGACAGGAAGATCTACATGTCTTCTGAGCAAAAACGTTCCCTTTCGGTTGGCCTAACTGAGCCCCGGTCCCTAAGCCTGACCTGGGCTTAGTCAATCTTACTCGTCAAGGCAGAGTCTTGGAGCGTATCAAAATGATGAAAACCTCCTGTGAAGTGCATTGGAATGTGTCTGTGCCTCCTCTTTGGGAACGGTCGGAAATGTGGAACACCACAGATACAAGGTACGAAAGCATAGTATCAGCTACGTGCTGAAAAGGTAGAGCGATCGTTGCAGATCATTTAAAGGATGATTTAAATTTTTTGTCTAAAGTTGGGTACTTACAGGTCCAGGCAGGAGAACAGTGTATTTTTACGTGGTGTTTCCTATGCAACCCACTTTGTTTTTAAACACCGCAATTGCGATCTCTTAACAGCTTAATATCTTTGGGAACCGGAAGTTCCTAGGCTTCAGTGGCTTTTCCGATGATACTTGTACTCCATTTAAAAAAACGTTATGAAATGATTGATGTTGCCGCCTAAAAAGACCCAGAACGCAAGGCCCCGCCAAAGCACGAAGGTGGGCATGGAAACGGAAAGTTTCCCAAAGGAGCCTCCTGCTCAAAGGCAGAGACCGGGAGGGGACATAGGCGTGCAGATGCAGCCACCAAAGTGCCAAATAAGAGAGGACAAAAGCCTTTTTTGTTCCCTTTGTCGTTTTTATTGTCCAGCCGTGAAGGTGTGGAGGCTGAGCCGCCGGTAGGGATCTGGCCGGGCACTCCTGCAACGCTGTTGGCGCCGTCTGACGCAAAGGAGCCTGGATGGTTGGGGTACTGCCAGGTGACCCCTGTGGCAGGCGGACCCACTGCCATGGATGCTGCTTATTGAGGTGGATCCACCTCCATGGGCTCCACGCTGTCGTCTGATGGATTAACAGCCGCTGGCCCCACGCCGTGCTCTGGTGGATCCACCTCCATGGGCTCCACGTCGTCCTTTGGTGGGCAGTCACGCCTGGGCCTGACGCCGTGCCTCAGCAGATAGGCACGCCAGGGCCCCAGGCTGTTGCCTTGTGTGCCCCCAGCTGCGCGGTGGCCGACGTCGGTCGCGTGAGCGCGTGCGCTGTCCCTCATGGCACGAGGGGTGATGTTCCTCCTCCTCCTCCACTGCTTTGCCATCTGAAGATGGCTCCTGGGAGGTGCCTTCCTCCTTGGCGGTTGCGGGAAGCATCTCTGTGCTGTCCCACGCAGAGGTGGGCAGCCACCCGCCTGGCTGCTCCGGCTGCTGCCTGGCAGGCAGACCCGCTTGGCCTCCGTGGCGTTCCCTGTTGGGCCTGCAGCCATGTGCTGCATGCCATTGATGAGCGGAGCGAGGAGGTTGGTCGTGCTTGTGGCACGAGGGGCGGTTTGGTTCCTCCTCCTCCTGGGAGGCGCGTTCCTCCTGCGCGGTTGCGGGAAGCGTCTCTGCGCTGTGCGACGCAGAGGTGGGCAGCCACCCGCCTGGCTGCTCCCCGGCAGGCAGACACGCTTCAGCTGCACGGCATTGACTGGTGGGCCTGCAGCCATGTGCTGCATGCCGTTGATGAGCGGAGCGAGGAGGTCGGTCATGCTTGTGGCGCGATGGGCGATTTGGTTCCTCCTGCTCTGCTGCCTCTGATGCGTGCTCCTGGGAGGCGTGTTGCTCCTGCGTGGTTGCGGGAAGGGGCTCTGTGGCGTCCCACTCCAAGGCGGGCAGCCATCCGCCTTGCTGCTGCGGGTCCTCTTCCTTCCAAGCATGCTTGGCATCCGAGGGCCTCGAAGCTCGGCGAACTGTGGGCCAGCTGCAGGGGCCCCTCTTTTTTTGGGTCCCGGGCAGCAGGCTGCCACTGTGATGGCGACTGGGACGGTGGCCGATACGTGTGGCCAAAGATGGCGTTTTTGGGCGTGGGGGGCCTGTGGCCTGAAAGATGCCCAAATGCGGGAGAAGGAGGAGGGTGGCAGGGGCTGAGGGCCCCTTTCCTGGGGCTGGCTCCCACCTGCCATATTGCTTGCCCAAGAGAAAGGCTGCCCCCTGGGCACGGGGACTGCCCTCCACCTCCCCTCCTGAGCCCCTGGGCTCCAGCCCCCTCCGCATGCCGTGCCTGGGGTCCCTTCGACGAGACGGTGGCAGCCATGTTCCCGGAGGGTCGAGGGTCCTCAGCGACCTGCCACTGACCCGGCGCCCTGCAAGTGGCACAGCCCCCCGCGCTCGACAGTGGTTGAGAGGGGGCAAAGCATCCGGACATCCCACCGGCGGGGTGGGAAAGGGAGGCCCAGCCGGGCTGCGCAAGGTCTGCCAGCACTCCGTAAAGCGGTGGTGGATTGCCAAGCGTGGTGTGAGCCCTTCTTTCCTATGCCGTCGCCCGGCCCTTCCCCTGGAGCGTGGAGAGGTGCCATTGTGTCTTCTGCGCGGAGCCCTGAGGGAGAGGGGAGGAGAGGGCCTGTACATTCGACTGCTGCCTCCAGATCGTTGATGGCAACGTTAAAAAGAGCACTGGCCCTAAAATGGAGCCCTGGGGAACCCCACTGGTGACTGGCCACCAGCCTGATGTAACCCCATTTACTGTAACTCTTTGAGCCCGACCCGTCAGCCAGTTGCTCCCCTGAACGTATCGTGGCCTTGCCTAGCTGCATGCGGGACGTTTTGTCCAGAAGGCTACTGTGAGAGGCGGTAGCAAAAGCTTTGCTAAAATCCAGAAAAGCCCCACGTCTACCGGCTTCCCTTGGTCAACTAGATGGGTGACCTTGTCATAAAAGGCCGTGAAGTTAGTTAAGCAGGACTTTCCCCTCGTGAACCCGTGCTGGCTACGACCAATGACTGCGTCGTCTCTCAAGTGTTTTTCAGTAACTCCCAGAATGACCTTCTTCATAATTTTAGCTGGCACTGAAGCGAGACTGGCAGGCCTGCAATTACCAGGGTCTTCCTTCCTACCCTTCTTGAAAACTGGGACAACATTGGCCAGCTTCCAGTCGACTGGGAGCTCTCCAGACTCCCAAGACGGTTGAAAACTAATGGAGAGAGGTCCCGCGATAGCGTCGGCCAGCTCTTTCCGTATCCTGGGACAAATCCCAAGGGGCCCCGTAGCCTTAGGTGTATCCAGCTGGAGCAGCAAGGCTGGAAGACGTTGCGAATCAGCTGGGAGTTTATCATCCCCCCCAGTCACGCTCTTCCAGCACGGGGCTCCAGGGACCCAGGGCCCATCATCAGAGCTAAAGACAGAAGCGAAGGCGGCGTTAACCGTCTCTGCTTTGTCTACGCCCCTACTTGTGAGTGACCGACGTCGTCAAGCAACGGACCGCTGTTCCCTCTGATCCTCCTGTTGCTGGTAACATATTTCAAACAGGCCTTTCTCTTGTCCTTCACAGTCCTGGCCAGCTTGGACTCTAACCGAGCCTTGGGTGCACACATTTGCTCCCCACCGTGGCGAACAGCATCTCTCTAGTCCTCCCGTGTCGCCGGTCCTAGCTTCCAACGTCCCCACGCTTTTGTTTTGCGCCTAAGTTCTAGAAGAAGGTCCCTGCTCAGGCAAGCCAGCCTTCTGCCCCGCTTGCTTGACTTCCCGCACTTTGGGATTGCCTGCTGCTGCGTTCTTAAGAGATGGCTCTTCAAAAGCCACCAGCATTCATGGAGCCCAGTACCTTGAAAAGCACGTTTCCCCGGGGCCCTTACGAGCTAGTTCCTCCGGCAGCCCGAAGTCTGCTCTTCCCAGGTCCAGGGTGGAAGTTTTGCTGGCAGTTTTTCTCCTGTCGCCAACGACTTGAAACTCAGCTGCTTGGTGGTGACTGTGATCGAGACGGCCACCAATCGCCACTTTGCCTGCGAGGCCCTCTCTGTTTACAAACAACAAACCTAGGGGGGCACCTTTCCCAGTCGGCTCCCTTAGCACCTGCACCAAAGAGTTACCTTCACCGTGCTGCAGCAACGTCCTGGACCTGTTTGTGCCCGCCATCCGAGGCTCCCGGTTCACGCCTGGGAAGTTCACATCACCCATGAGGACGGACCAGGGCAGCCGATCTAGGGGTATCCCTTAATTCCTTAGGGAAGAATTCATGGGTGTCGTCGTCCTGGCTGGGTGGTCGAGAGTAGACTCCCACAGCAACATCCGCTTTGTTTGCTTTCCCCTTCATCCTTACCCAGAGGATCTCCAAGGAGCCGCGTTGTCGCCAAGTGCAAGCGCCATACAACCCAAGCCCTCCCTGACCTCCAGCGCAGCCCCCCCAGCCTCGCCTGCCCTGCCTCTCCCTCCTGCAGAGCCTGTCACCGTCCGTCACAGGACTCATCCCACCAGGCTTCGCTTGTGCCAATGGTGTCATCTTAGCTTTGGGACTTAGCGTCTTAGCTCCTCCTCTGTATTCCTCACGCTGCCTGTTCATTAGTCTGGAGACAGGAAGATCTACATGTCTTCTGAGCAAAAACGTTCCCTTTCGGTTGGCCTAACTGAGCCCTGGTCCCTAAGCCTGACCTGGGCTTAGTCAATCTTACTCGTCAAGGCAGAGTCTTGGAGCGTATCAAAATGATGAAAACCTCCTGTGAAGTGCATTGGAATGTGTCTGTGCCTCCTCTTTGGGAACGGTCGGAAATGTGGAACACCACAGATACAAGGTACGAAAGCATAGTATCAGCTACGTGCTGAAAAGGTAGAGCGATCGTTGCAGATCATTTAAAGGATGATTTAAATTTTTTGTCTAAAGTTGGGTACTTACAGGTCCAGGCAGGAGAACAGTGTATTTTTACGTGGTGTTTCCTATGCAACCCACTTTGTTTTTAAACACCGCAATTGCGATCTCTTAACAGCTTAATATCTTTGGGAACCGGAAGTTCCTAGGCTTCAGTGGCTTTTCCGATGATACTTGTACTCCATTTAAAAAAACGTTATGAAATGATTGATGTTGCCGCCTAAAAAGACCCAGAACGCAAGGCCCCGCCAAAGCACGAAGGTGGGCATGGAAACGGAAAGTTTCCCAAAGGAGCCTCCTGCTCAAAGGCAGAGACCGGGAGGGGACATAGGCGTGCAGACGCAGCCACCAAAGTGCCAAATAAGAGAGGACAAAAGCCTTTTTTGTTTCCTTTGTCGTTTTTATTGTCCAGCCGTGAAGGTGCGGAGGCTGAGCCGCCGGTAGGGATCCGGCCGGGCACTCCTGCAACGCTGTTGGCGCCGTCTGACGCAAAGGAGCCTGGATGGTTGGGGTACTGCCAGGTGACCCCTGTGGCAGGCGGACCCACTGCCATGGATGCTGCTTATTGAGGTGGATCCACCTCCATGGGCTCCACGCTGTCGTCTGATGGATTAACAGCCGCTGGCCCCACGCCGTGCTCTGGTGGATCCACCTCCATGGGCTCCACGTCTTCCTTTGGTGGGCAGTCACGCCTGGGCCTGACGCCGTGCCTCAGCAGATAGGCACGCCAGGGCCCCAGGCTGTTGCCTTGTGTGCCCCCAGCTGCGCGGTGGCCGACGTCGGTCGCGTGAGCGCGTGCGCTGGCCCTCATGGCACGAGGGGTGATGTTCCTCCTCCTCCTCCACTGCTTTGCCATCTGAAGATGGCTCCTGGGAGGTGCCTTCCTCCTTGGCGGCTGCGGGAAGCATCTCTGTGCTGTCCCACGCAGAGGTGGGCAGCCACCCGCCTGGCTGCTCCGGCTGCTGCCTGGCAGGCAGACCCGCTTGGCCTCCGTGGCGTTCCCTGTTGGGCCTGCAGCCATGTGCTGCATGCCATTGATGAGCGGAGCGAGGAGGTTGGTCGTGCTTGTGGCACGAGGGGCGGTTTGGTTCCTCCTCCTCCTGGGAGGCGCGTTCCTCCTGCGCGGTTGCGGGAAGCGTCTCTGCGCTGTGCGACGCAGAGGTGGGCAGCCACCCGCCTGGCTGCTCCCCGGCAGGCAGACACGCTTCAGCTGCACGGCATTGACTGGTGGGCCTGCAGCCATGTGCTGCATGCCGTTGATGAGCGGAGCGAGGAGGTCGGTCATGCTTGTGGCGCGATGGGCGATTTGGTTCCTCCTGCTCTGCTGCCTCTGATGCGTGCTCCTGGGAGGCGTGTTGCTCCTGCGTGGTTGCGGGAAGGGGCTCTGTGGCGTCCCACTCCAAGGCGGGCAGCCATCCGCCTTGCTGCTGCGGGTCCTCTTCCTTCCAAGCATGCTTGGCATCCGAGGGCCTCGAAGCTCGGCGAACTGTGGGCCAGCTGCAGGGGCCCCTCTTTTTTTGGGTCCCGGGCAGCAGGCTGCCACTGTGATGGCGACTGGGACGGTGGCCGATACGTGTGGCCAAAGATGGCGTTTTTGGGCGTGGGGGGCCTGTGGCCTGAAAGATGCCCAAATGCGGGAGAAGGAGGAGGGTGGCAGGGGCTGAGGGCCCCTTTCCTGGGGCTGGCTCCCGCCTGCCATATTGCTTGCCCAAGAGAAAGGCTGCCCCCTGGGCACGGGGACTGCCCTCCACCTCCCCTCCTGAGCCCCTGGGCTCCAGCCCCCTCCGCATGCCGTGCCTGGGGTCCCTTCGACGAGACGGTGGCAGCCATGTTCCCGGAGGGTCGAGGGTCCTCAGCGACCTGCCACTGACCCGGCGCCCTGCAAGTGGCACAGCCCCCCGCGCTCGACAGTGGTTGAGAGGGGGCAAAGCATCCGGACATCCCACCGGCGGGGTGGGAAAGGGAGGCCCAGCCGGGCTGCGCAAGGTCTGCCAGCACTCCGTAAAGCGGTGGTGGATTGCCAAGCGTGGTGTGAGCCCTTCTTTCCTATGCCGTCGCCCGGCCCTTCCCCTGGAGCGTGGAGAGGTGCCATCGTGTCTTCTGCGCGGAGCCCTGAGGGAGAGGGGAGGAGAGGGCCTGTACATTCGACTGCTGCCTCCAGATCGTTGATGGCAACGTTAAAAAGAGCACTGGCCCTAAAATGGAGCCCTGGGGAACCCCACTGGTGACTGGCCACCAGCCTGATGTAACCCCATTTACTGTAACTCTTTGAGCCCGACCCGTCAGCCAGTTGCTCCCCTGAACGTATCGTGGCCTTGCCTAGCTGCATGCGGGACGTTTTGTCCAGAAGGCTACTGTGAGAGGCGGTAGCAAAAGCTTTGCTAAAATCCAGAAAAGCCCCACGTCTACCGGCTTCCCTTGGTCAACTAGATGGGTGACCTTGTCATAAAAGGCCGTGAAGTTAGTTAAGCAGGACTTTCCCCTCGTGAACCCGTGCTGGCTACGACCAATGACTGCGTCGTCTCTCAAGTGTTTTTCAGTAACTCCCAGAATGACCTTCTTCATAATTTTAGCTGGCACTGAAGCGAGACTGGCAGGCCTGCAATTACCAGGGTCTTCCTTCCTACCCTTCTTGAAAACTGGGACAACATTGGCCAGCTTCCAGTCGACTGGGAGCTCTCCAGACTCCCAAGATGGTTGAAAACTAATGGAGAGAGGTCCCGCGATAGCGTCGGCCAGCTCTTTCCGTATCCTGGGACAAATCCCAAGGGGCCCCGTAGCCTTAGGTGTATCCAGCTGGAGCAGCAAGGCTGGAAGACGTTGCGAATCAGCTGGGAGTTTATCATCCCCCCCAGTCACGCTCTTCCAGCACGGGGCTCCAGGGACCCAGGGCCCATCATCAGAGCTAAAGACAGAAGCGAAGGCGGCGTTAACCGTCTCTGCTTTGTCTACGCCCCTACTTGTGAGTGACCGACGTCGTCAAGCAACGGACCGCTGTTCCCTCTGATCCTCCTGTTGCTGGTAACATATTTCAAACAGGCCTTTCTCTTGTCCTTCACAGTCCTGGCCAGCTTGGACTCTAACCGAGCCTTGGGTGCACACATTTGCTCCCCACCGTGGCGAACAGCATCTCTCTAGTCCTCCCGTGTCGCCGGTCCTAGCTTCCAACGTCCCCACGCTTTTGTTTTGCGCCTAAGTTCTAGAAGAAGGTCCCTGCTCAGGCAAGCCAGCCTTCTGCCCCGCTTGCTTGACTTCCCGCACTTTGGGATTGCCTGCTGCTGCGTTCTTAAGAGATGGCTCTTCAAAAGCCACCAGCATTCATGGAGCCCAGTGCCTTGAAAAGCACGTTTCCCCGGGGCCCTTACGAGCTAGTTCCTCCGGCAGCCCGAAGTCTGCTCTTCCCAGGTCCAGGGTGGAAGTTTTGCTGGCAGTTTTTCTCCTGTCGCCAACGACTTGAAACTCAGCTGCTTGGTGGTGACTGTGATCGAGACGGCCACCAATCGCCACTTTGCCTGCGAGGCCCTCTCTGTTTACAAACAACAAACCTAGGGGGGCACCTTTCCCAGTCGGCTCCCTTAGCACCTGCACCAAAGAGTTACCTTCACCGTGCTGCAGCAACGTCCTGGACCTGTTTGTGCCCGCCATCCGAGGCTCCCGGTTCACGCCTGGGAAGTTCACATCACCCATGAGGACGGACCAGGGCAGCCGATCTAGGGGTATCCCTTAATTCCTTAGGGAAGAATTCATGGGTGTCGTCGTCCTGGCTGGGTGGTCGAGAGTAGACTCCCACAGCAACATCCGCTTTGTTTGCTTTCCCCTTCATCCTTACCCAGAGGATCTCCAAGGAGCCGCGTTGTCGCCAAGTGCAAGCGCCATACAACCCAAGCCCTCCCTGACCTCCAGCGCAGCCCCCCCAGCCTCGCCTGCCCTGCCTCTCCCTCCTGCAGAGCCTGTCACCGTCCGTCACAGGACTCATCCCACCAGGCTTCGCTTGTGCCAATGGTGTCATCTTAGCTTTGGGACTTAGCGTCTTAGCTCCTCCTCTGTATTCCTCACGCTGCCTGTTCATTAGTCTGGAGACAGGAAGATCTACATGTCTTCTGAGCAAAAACGTTCCCTTTCGGTTGGCCTAACTGAGCCCCGGTCCCTAAGCCTGACCTGGGCTTAGTCAATCTTACTCGTCAAGGCAGAGTCTTGGAGCGTATCAAAATGATGAAAACCTCCTGTGAAGTGCATTGGAATGTGTCTGTGCCTCCTCTTTGGGAACGGTCGGAAATGTGGAACACCACAGATACAAGGTACGAAAGCATAGTATCAGCTACGTGCTGAAAAGGTAGAGCGATCGTTGCAGATCATTTAAAGGATGATTTAAATTTTTTGTCTAAAGTTGGGTACTTACAGGTCCAGGCAGGAGAACAGTGTATTTTTACGTGGTGTTTCCTATGCAACCCACTTTGTTTTTAAACACCGCAATTGCGATCTCTTAACAGCTTAATATCTTTGGGAACCGGAAGTTCCTAGGCTTCAGTGGCTTTTCCGATGATACTTGTACTCCATTTAAAAAAACGTTATGAAATGATTGATGTTGCCGCCTAAAAAGACCCAGAACGCAAGGCCCCGCCAAAGCACGAAGGTGGGCATGGAAACGGAAAGTTTCCCAAAGGAGCCTCCTGCTCAAAGGCAGAGACCGGGAGGGGACATAGGCGTGCAGATGCAGCCACCAAAGTGCCAAATAAGAGAGGACAAAAGCCTTTTTTGTTCCCTTTGTCGTTTTTATTGTCCAGCCGTGAAGGTGTGGAGGCTGAGCCGCCGGTAGGGATCTGGCCGGGCACTCCTGCAACGCTGTTGGCGCCGTCTGACGCAAAGGAGCCTGGATGGTTGGGGTACTGCCAGGTGACCCCTGTGGCAGGCGGACCCACTGCCATGGATGCTGCTTATTGAGGTGGATCCACCTCCATGGGCTCCACGCTGTCGTCTGATGGATTAACAGCCGCTGGCCCCACGCCGTGCTCTGGTGGATCCACCTCCATGGGCTCCACGTCGTCCTTTGGTGGGCAGTCACGCCTGGGCCTGACGCCGTGCCTCAGCAGATAGGCACGCCAGGGCCCCAGGCTGTTGCCTTGTGTGCCCCCAGCTGCGCGGTGGCCGACGTCGGTCGCGTGAGCGCGTGCGCTGTCCCTCATGGCACGAGGGGTGATGTTCCTCCTCCTCCTCCACTGCTTTGCCATCTGAAGATGGCTCCTGGGAGGTGCCTTCCTCCTTGGCGGTTGCGGGAAGCATCTCTGTGCTGTCCCACGCAGAGGTGGGCAGCCACCCGCCTGGCTGCTCCGGCTGCTGCCTGGCAGGCAGACCCGCTTGGCCTCCGTGGCGTTCCCTGTTGGGCCTGCAGCCATGTGCTGCATGCCATTGATGAGCGGAGCGAGGAGGTTGGTCGTGCTTGTGGCACGAGGGGCGGTTTGGTTCCTCCTCCTCCTGGGAGGCGCGTTCCTCCTGCGCGGTTGCGGGAAGCGTCTCTGCGCTGTGCGACGCAGAGGTGGGCAGCCACCCGCCTGGCTGCTCCCCGGCAGGCAGACACGCTTCAGCTGCACGGCATTGACTGGTGGGCCTGCAGCCATGTGCTGCATGCCGTTGATGAGCGGAGCGAGGAGGTCGGTCATGCTTGTGGCGCGATGGGCGATTTGGTTCCTCCTGCTCTGCTGCCTCTGATGCGTGCTCCTGGGAGGCGTGTTGCTCCTGCGTGGTTGCGGGAAGGGGCTCTGTGGCGTCCCACTCCAAGGCGGGCAGCCATCCGCCTTGCTGCTGCGGGTCCTCTTCCTTCCAAGCATGCTTGGCATCCGAGGGCCTCGAAGCTCGGCGAACTGTGGGCCAGCTGCAGGGGCCCCTCTTTTTTTTGGGTCCCGGGCAGCAGGCTGCCACTGTGATGGCGACTGGGACGGTGGCCGATACGTGTGGCCAAAGATGGCGTTTTTGGGCGTGGGGGGCCTGTGGCCTGAAAGATGCCCAAATGCGGGAGAAGGAGGAGGGTGGCAGGGGCTGAGGGCCCCTTTCCTGGGGCTGGCTCCCACCTGCCATATTGCTTGCCCAAGAGAAAGGCTGCCCCCTGGGCACGGGGACTGCCCTCCACCTCCCCTCCTGAGCCCCTGGGCTCCAGCCCCCTCCGCATGCCGTGCCTGGGGTCCCTTCGACGAGACGGTGGCAGCCATGTTCCCGGAGGGTCGAGGGTCCTCAGCGACCTGCCACTGACCCGGCGCCCTGCAAGTGGCACAGCCCCCCGCGCTCGACAGTGGTTGAGAGGGGGCAAAGCATCCGGACATCCCACCGGCGGGGTGGGAAAGGGAGGCCCAGCCGGGCTGCGCAAGGTCTGCCAGCACTCCGTTAAAGCGGTGGTGGATTGCCAAGCGTGGTGTGAGCCCTTCTTTCCTATGCCGTCGCCCGGCCCTTCCCCTGGAGCGTGGAGAGGTGCCATTGTGTCTTCTGCGCGGAGCCCTGAGGGAGAGGGGAGGAGAGGGCCTGTACATTCGACTGCTGCCTCCAGATCGTTGATGGCAACGTTAAAAAGAGCACTGGCCCTAAAATGGAGCCCTGGGGAACCCCACTGGTGACTGGCCACCAGCCTGATGTAACCCCATTTACTGTAACTCTTTGAGCCCGACCCGTCAGCCAGTTGCTCCCCTGAACGTATCGTGGCCTTGCCTAGCTGCATGCGGGACGTTTTGTCCAGAAGGCTACTGTGAGAGGCGGTAGCAAAAGCTTTGCTAAAATCCAGAAAAGCCCCACGTCTACCGGCTTCCCTTGGTCAACTAGATGGGTGACCTTGTCATAAAAGGCCGTGAAGTTAGTTAAGCAGGACTTTCCCCTCGTGAACCCGTGCTGGCTACGACCAATGACTGCGTCGTCTCTCAAGTGTTTTTCAGTAACTCCCAGAATGACCTTCTTCATAATTTTAGCTGGCACTGAAGCGAGACTGGCAGGCCTGCAATTACCAGGGTCTTCCTTCCTACCCTTCTTGAAAACTGGGACAACATTGGCCAGCTTCCAGTCGACTGGGAGCTCTCCAGACTCCCAAGACGGTTGAAAACTAATGGAGAGAGGTCCCGCGATAGCGTCGGCCAGCTCTTTCCGTATCCTGGGACAAATCCCAAGGGGCCCCGTAGCCTTAGGTGTATCCAGCTGGAGCAGCAAGGCTGGAAGACGTTGCGAATCAGCTGGGAGTTTATCATCCCCCCCAGTCACGCTCTTCCAGCACGGGGCTCCAGGGACCCAGGGCCCATCATCAGAGCTAAAGACAGAAGCGAAGGCGGCGTTAACCGTCTCTGCTTTGTCTACGCCCCTACTTGTGAGTGACCGACGTCGTCAAGCAACGGACCGCTGTTCCCTCTGATCCTCCTGTTGCTGGTAACATATTTCAAACAGGCCTTTCTCTTGTCCTTCACAGTCCTGGCCAGCTTGGACTCTAACCGAGCCTTGGGTGCACACATTTGCTCCCCACCGTGGCGAACAGCATCTCTCTAGTCCTCCCGTGTCGCCGGTCCTAGCTTCCAACGTCCCCACGCTTTTGTTTTGCGCCTAAGTTCTAGAAGAAGGTCCCTGCTCAGGCAAGCCAGCCTTCTGCCCCGCTTGCTTGACTTCCCGCACTTTGGATTGCCTGCTGCTGCGTTCTTAAGAGATGGCTCTTCAAAAGCCACCAGCATTCATGGAGCCCAGTACCTTGAAAAGCACGTTTCCCCCGGGGCCCTTACGAGCTAGTTCCTCCGGCAGCCCGAAGTCTGCTCTTCCCAGGTCCAGGGTGGAAGTTTTGCTGGCAGTTTTTCTCCTGTCGCCAACGACTTGAAACTCAGCTGCTTGGTGGTGACTGTGATCGAGACGGCCACCAATCGCCACTTTGCCTGCGAGGCCCTCTCTGTTTACAAACAACAAACCTAGGGGGGCACCTTTCCCAGTCGGCTCCCTTAGCACCTGCACCAAAGAGTTACCTTCACCGTGCTGCAGCAACGTCCTGGACCTGTTTGTGCCCGCCATCCGAGGCTCCGGTTCACGCCTGGGAAGTTCACATCACCCATGAGGACGGACCAGGGCAGCCGATCTAGGGGTATCCCTTAATTCCTTAGGGAAGAATTCATGGGTGTCGTCGTCCTGGCTGGGTGGTCGAGAGTAGACTCCCACAGCAACATCCGCTTTGTTTGCTTTCCCCTTCATCCTTACCCAGAGGATCTCCAAGGAGCCGCGTTGTCGCCAAGTGCAAGCGCCATACAACCCAAGCCCTCCCTGACCTCCAGCGCAGCCCCCCCAGCCTCGCCTGCCCTGCCTCTCCCTCCTGCAGAGCCTGTCACCGTCCGTCACAGGACTCATCCCACCAGGCTTCGCTTGTGCCAATGGTGTCATCTTAGCTTTGGGACTTAGCGTCTTAGCTCCTCCTCTGTATTCCTCACGCTGCCTGTTCATTAGTCTGGAGACAGGAAGATCTACATGTCTTCTGAGCAAAAACGTTCCCTTTCGGTTGGCCTAACTGAGCCCTGGTCCCTAAGCCTGACCTGGGCTTAGTCAATCTTACTCGTCAAGGCAGAGTCTTGGAGCGTATCAAAATGATGAAAACCTCCTGTGAAGTGCATTGGAATGTGTCTGTGCCTCCTCTTTGGGAACGGTCGGAAATGTGGAACACCACAGATACAAGGTACGAAAGCATAGTATCAGCTACGTGCTGAAAAGGTAGAGCGATCGTTGCAGATCATTTAAAGGATGATTTAAATTTTTTGTCTAAAGTTGGGTACTTACAGGTCCAGGCAGGAGAACAGTGTATTTTTACGTGGTGTTTCCTATGCAACCCACTTTGTTTTTAAACACCGCAATTGCGATCTCTTAACAGCTTAATATCTTTGGGAACCGGAAGTTCCTAGGCTTCAGTGGCTTTTCCGATGATACTTGTACTCCATTTAAAAAAACGTTATGAAATGATTGATGTTGCCGCCTAAAAAGACCCAGAACGCAAAGGCCCCGCCAAAGCACGAAGGTGGGCATGGAAACGGAAAGTTTCCCAAAGGAGCCTCCTGCTCAAAGGCAGAGACCGGGAGGGGACATAGGCGTGCAGACGCAGCCACCAAAGTGCCAAATAAGAGAGGACAAAAGCCTTTTTTGTTTCCTTTGTCGTTTTTATTGTCCAGCCGTGAAGGTGCGGAGGCTGAGCCGCCGGTAGGGATCCGGCCGGGCACTCCTGCAACGCTGTTGGCGCCGTCTGACGCAAAGGAGCCTGGATGGTTGGGGTACTGCCAGGTGACCCCTGTGGCAGGCGGACCCACTGCCATGGATGCTGCTTATTGAGGTGGATCCACCTCCATGGGCTCCACGCTGTCGTCTGATGGATTAACAGCCGCTGGCCCCACGCCGTGCTCTGGTGGATCCACCTCCATGGGCTCCACGTCTTCCTTTGGTGGGCAGTCACGCCTGGGCCTGACGCCGTGCCTCAGCAGATAGGCACGCCAGGGCCCCAGGCTGTTGCCTTGTGTGCCCCCAGCTGCGCGGTGGCCGACGTCGGTCGCGTGAGCGCGTGCGCTGGCCCTCATGGCACGAGGGGTGATGTTCCTCCTCCTCCTCCACTGCTTTGCCATCTGAAGATGGCTCTGGGAGGTGCCTTCCTCCTTGGCGGCTGCGGGAAGCATCTCTGTGCTGTCCCACGCAGAGGTGGGCAGCCACCCGCCTGGCTGCTCCGGCTGCTGCCTGGCAGGCAGACCCGCTTGGCCTCCGTGGCGTTCCCTGTTGGGCCTGCAGCCATGTGCTGCATGCCATTGATGAGCGGAGCGAGGAGGTTGGTCGTGCTTGTGGCACGAGGGGCGGTTTGGTTCCTCCTCCTCCTGGGAGGCGCGTTCCTCCTGCGCGGTTTGCGGAAGCGTCTCTGCGCTGTGCGACGCAGAGGTGGGCAGCCACCCGCCTGGCTGCTCCCCGGCAGGCAGACACGCTTCAGCTGCACGGCATTGACTGGTGGGCCTGCAGCCATGTGCTGCATGCCGTTGATGAGCGGAGCGAGGAGGTCGGTCATGCTTGTGGCGCGATGGGCGATTTGGTTCCTCCTGCTCTGCTGCCTCTGATGCGTGCTCCTGGGAGGCGTGTTGCTCCTGCGTGGTTGCGGGAAGGGGCTCTGTGGCGTCCCACTCCAAGGCGGGCAGCCATCCGCCTTGCTGCTGCGGGTCCTCTTCCTTCCAAGCATGCTTGGCATCCGAGGGCCTCGAAGCTCGGCGAACTGTGGGCCAGCTGCAGGGGCCCCTCTTTTTTTGGGTCCCGGGCAGCAGGCTGCCACTGTGATGGCGACTGGGACGGTGGCCGATACGTGTGGCCAAAGATGGCGTTTTTGGGCGTGGGGGGCCTGTGGCCTGAAAGATGCCCAAATGCGGGGAGAAGGAGGAGGGTGGCAGGGGCTGAGGGCCCCTTTCCTGGGGCTGGCTCCCGCCTGCCATATTGCTTGCCCAAGAGAAAGGCTGCCCCCTGGGCACGGGGACTGCCCTCCACCTCCCCTCCTGAGCCCCTGGGCTCCAGCCCCCTCCGCATGCCGTGCCTGGGGTCCCTTCGACGAGACGGTGGCAGCCATGTTCCCGGAGGGTCGAGGGTCCTCAGCGACCTGCCACTGACCCGGTGCCCTGCAAGTGGCACAGCCCCCCGCGCTCGACAGTGGTTGAGAGGGGGCAAAGCATCCGGACATCCCACCGGCGGGGTGGAAAGGGAGGCCCAGCCGGGCTGCGCAAGGTCTGCCAGCACACCGTGAAGCGATGGTGGATTGATGTTGCTGCCTAAAAAGTGAAGAAATATATCAAAATTAAATATGAGCTCCTATACACTGATTAAATTATTTGTCTGTTTTTACGTGCAACTTTCTGTGTATTCTGTAGAACCTGTCTTCATTTTCAGGAAGGTTCTTTGCTTCAGTGTATTCTGTTGGAAATCTGATGAAATTTAAATCAGTAGTCTATATAGAAAAGTTCTGGAAGGTATAATAAAAAAAATTGCTTCTGTCACTACAGGCCTCTCGAGTAATGCATTTGTCGTGTGTTCCTCTTGTGTATTAGTAACTGTCCAGGAGAGTATGGAAGAGTTACGTTTACAAGAGGTCAGTTTTTGTTACAGGATACATCAGGAGTCTGTAATAGTATTCAGTGTATGCATGTATCATCTGAAAAGAAGATAAACACTATTGTTAAAAAATGTAATATAAAATTATTGAGGACAGTAATAATTAAGAATCATAGTACGATTTCAACATACAGATTAACTTAGTTATAAAATGGTTTAGGTCAATACCAGTAAGTGTAAAATAATACAGATGAGGCATGAATCTTTGCAAGGAAGAACATTGAATTTGTTGATAATTCTGTTAAAAAGTTTATTATGTGCTTAGTGATGCTACATAGGTAAATCTAAAAATGATTAATGAAGGACTAGGAAAGAAAACTGAGCAATCTTTATGTCCCCATATAAAATATATTGCACTTGACTGTGGAGTACTGCCAGCAATTATTGTTACTTTCCATTCCCCTCTGAATAGGTGTAATAAAAGTAGAGAAAGTAGAGA
>NW_026561399.1:0-60243 GCF_028858705.1 Grus americana | reverse complement strand
CAGGGAATAGATCTCTGTCATTAATTGCTGATTAAAGAAGAATACCTTCAGTATTTAATTTTGATAGGCGATGGTTGGGTGTTTTCTTCCATTTTGCCTTAGAACGAATATAAAGTTCCTTAACCTCTCATCTTGTCATAGGGTTCCTTGACTTTTCCTGAAGTAATCAAGGGCATTAGTTACTCCTGTTTGCAAGGAATCAGTTCAGCTCTATTTTCTGGTTTTTGTTGTTTGGTGGTTTGTTTTTTGGTGGGTATTTTGTGTGTGTGTGTGTTTGGGGTTTTTTTTTAAGAAGATGTAGATCTTTCAAAATACACATACAAGAAGTAATGACACGGCTGATTGGTGTTTGTGCACACAGGTCTCATTGACCTATTGGCACTTTCACATAAAGACTCCCTACATAGAAAGCCATCTCATCAGGAGGTTGGGCTATTGAGCTTTTTCTACTTGAAAGATCTTTCTTTAAACAACTTCCTGGTTGAAAATATGGAGTAGCAGAACAAAGGGAACCCAGGACCCCATGTGGGGAAGGATATGAATATTCTGATTTTAGAATTACAGCTTTATGGGTTTCAGGTTAGAGCCGATTCCACCTTTTATTTAAAAGCAATTTCTCATTTCATGGATGCCAAGACAATCCAGAAAGGCTACTGCATTCTTAATACTGAAGTCTGTACAACCCTGAAACTACATGAAATTACATACCATGTCCACATGAATGAAAGCTACTGCAAGCCAAAAGGAAGGCAGAGAGATGGGGCAGAGATCAGGTTGAGGTGAGAAGCTAAACAACCTTGGCTTGTTTTTTTTTTTCCTACATTGGACTTACATTATGTCAGTATTTAGAACCTGATCTAAAATTCTGTCTCAGCATTTCCACTGGACTCATGAGATTGTGATCCTTCCAACATGAACTGTGATATTTTGCAGTAAGCAGCTAATTTTTCTATGTCATTCAAGTTTCAGAGCTTGCCATGCCTTGAATGCTGTAGCCACTAAAACCAAAGCAGTTTTGTAGGTGGCTGAATACCAAATTTCTTTTAAATTGAAATTACTATGCAGAGAGAGGAAAAACAAGACAAATGGGGCCACAGTCTTTCCCCAGGCTTCTGCTTAGCATGTTGCAGATGTTAGAATTAGCCCCAATAGCTAGCTGCCCTTGGCGTGCTGTGTTTAGCTCAGGCTCCCTGTGTTAAGAAGAAGAATGAGCATACAGCTCCATAGATGCTGCAAACAATGTTCAAGAGGTGCTCAGCTACACTAGTCCAAAGGGACAGGCTATTGAAATTTCACTGCTGTGTCAGGTCACAGGCACTGTGTAAAGCCACGTTCCTTGATCACAGTTCCTGTTGCCTTTTGTTACTGCTTAAAAGAGAGCTGCATGAAGCAAAGGTGCTCCTTCTCAGCCCAGCTCTACATACTTCCTCTCTACTTAATTTCTGCCAAATAGGGTAGTTGTATGTATGTTGCTTCACTTAGTATCCAAGATTTCTTCTCCAGTTACAACTTCCCATATACATGCTAATCTTTGCACAATTTGAAAATCTGTGATGCTTCTCTTATCGTTAGGTCAGACTGAGATAAATGGCCTTGGTATGGTCAGGCAGTAGCTGCTTCTATGTGCAAAAATTAGCATTTGTGTGACTAACTGAATAGGGTCTCATGACTAGTGCTTCTGTTTAGCCTTCAAAGCAAATGAGAAAGTTTTTCACCTGCCAAATATACCGTATAATATGACCAGGAACACATTTCCAGAGTGATTCTTACAAGCTACTCTTTGTAAGAGTAATTGCTTATCACTGGAAGATCCATGATTTCCTGAAAGTAAGGAAGCTCAATGGCAGTTGGGAGAACTCATTTCTTTGTCAAATGTGGAGAGAAGGCTAGCCAAAAGCATAGCAAAAGTGACAGAAAGTGTTTTCTGTCTTTAAACCATTCTGCAACAGAAAGACATTCTGATATGGAAGTTGTTGCACTGAAGGAATATCAAAAATACATTATGAGTTCTACTGTGATTGGTGAGTTTTCTCAAAGTCTTGGAATAAAGAAAAAAGTGTTTTTCACTGTTCTAGAGAAAGTTTGTGAAAGGAATTTAAGCATTTTACATATGAATGCTGAAAAATTGGAACATTAAATGAAGTCCAGATTAAAGATATCAGATTTTAAAAGGGTGATGCTGAAAAAAACTTACAGGATTTTCTACAGTAGTGATGGGAATATGGCTTACATAGCTTGGTTGGAAGTTAGTCTAGGAGGCTGCCAGTTAAGAACACAGTTATTTGTGGTAGGCTGCAAAGACTGAGTTAGTTTAGGAAATTTGGCTTAGGAAGAGGACTGCTTAACTTGAAGAACTTGTTCTGCCTTAAAATACCCCCACCTGTCAAAGCTTCTGCTGGGAGATGAAATTTCAGAAATTGTATATCGATGTTACAGTTATTTAAATGTATTTTAGTTTTTGTGGGACCTAAAGTTCACAAGAGTTTTTTTCTATAATCTTAGAGTTTGTAAGTCTATTTCTGCCTATTTTCCAGTATCTGAGTTTGCTTTGCTACACAAGTTCAAACAGTGTATAATAAGCACAGTAACTATGTGATTATTTACTTAGGGCTTTGCCTTTGCTGAAGTCATTGGGGCTTATGTGCAGAATTGCATATGCGTAGTTCAGTGAAATGTGGTTTAGCAAAGTACAGTCCAACAGTAAACATACTGAAAATTTTATCTTACTCTTTCTCTCCTACAGCACAAAATGATAATGTCATAATACATAGTTACATCACTAAACAAGGTAGTTATTAGATCAGAAATCCCTACCTTCTATTATTTTGGGGATGGTTCTTCTTGGTTTGCATGTGGCTTTTTTTCCCCCTTCTGCATCCCATCTGCCTCACCTCAGATAGCAGCAGTAATTTTTCTATATTGCTCACAAGCATTTTCCTTTCTGCTCCTGGCATTCTCAAAATAGTTATTCAGTAATGGTTCATAAAACAACTATGCTCACTTTATCAGCAAATCTGAGAACTTTTTAACTCCAAATGAAAGTTCTCACTGTATTACTGCAGAGTCATATGAACAACATTGAGTTTCCAGTGCACCTCCAGGTAATTAGGAAGAAATTGAGCTTCAGACTATCTCGGAGTAGACTACAACTGGGAATGAAACCCGTGTACTTCCACAGATAAGGTGCACACCACAATCGCCTTGCTTCCAGGGAAGCATGTAACCAGTGTAAGGAAGGCTCAGGGTGCATCTAAGAGAGTGCTTGTGTGTATACCCTCAAATGGCCCACAATGCAACAGGACAATGAGCATTTTCTTTTTGCTTGTTAGAGTGCACAAGTGTGTCAAGAGCTGCACTGGAGGCCCACAGCTGCAGTGGTCTTTACTCTTGTGGCAACAGCACCCTCCCTGAGCTGCAGCCAATGCTAGTTCTATGCTGTGAAGATCTTCCTGTAAGACTGCAGCTGTCTGGGAAGGATCTGCTTGAGCTTCCAGCTGCCTTGAGGAAGCCTGCCTGAGGCAAAGACTCAAAATCACAACCTCTGGCAACCAAGGCGATAATCATGCTTCAGGTAAATCCCAGTTCTGGCCTGTACTTTGGAATTTCAGCCTGCCCATATCTGCCCTTCCTTCCTTAGGGAAATCAGCAATAATGCCATGATTTTTGTTTTGTTTTGTTCACTAGAATGTCAAGCAGGTTCAAGCACTACTTTGAGGACCTCAGGGACATGTTCAAACCCATGCTTAGAGGAACTCTGCTCATCTCTTGCTTAGGGACAACGTGACAAAGTGAAGCCAAACCATGCAGCAAAAGCAAGGACTCTGGCTTTTGGTGCTTTCAAAGGCTGTGTGGCTAGAAGTCCCACTTGCCTCCCAAGAAGGCTTCCTCCTTTTTCAAGGCAAAACTAAAACTGCTAAGTAACTGGAGATGAAGAAAAAACAACTAAAAAAGAAACCTTTGCCACCAATGAAAGTAGGAGGCTAGACAGAAAGTCTAAGAGGAGCTGGACACAGAACTTGGGCATGGAGACAGGACAGTGTTTTAGCTGCTCTGCCACACAGCTGAACTCTGCTGGGGGTCTTGCTACTGCTCCCTTCTTGCTAGAGTCCAGAAGACAAGGAAATTCCTAGAGAATGGTGTCATTCTTGAGGACAGATGGAGTCAAGCCCATTCCCTTCCAGCACCAATGCTTTTTACGAAGCTGTCAGTGCCCTTTGCAGTAGGTCCTGTCTGAGAGACAATGGGATCAGAAGGTTCTACCATCTCCTGTGAGCCCCTAAAGGGCTGACATTGCCTTGTGAGAGATTTCTTTAGTTTGTCCCCTGGGTTTTCCAGGTGAATCTCTGCTTGTGGCGTGCAGACCCAACAGCTCTTCCTTAAGAAAGAAAATGTTCCATGGGATCAGATAGGGAGGTCTCCATTTACTTCCAAGAGGGTTGAGGGAAGGAGCAAAAGTGCTGCTGACTGCTACTACTACTCTCTTTGTAGGGTTACACAGTTAAAGCTTCTTTCTTTCCTTTCTCTCAAAAGGACTATTTGTGGATTTCTCTGCTGGAAAAAGTTTAAGCTGTTCAATTTTATTATCCAGTTTCAGTGGAAATACAGGCGTAGAACTAAACTAAGTTCTAAGGTGACTAAGAATGCAGAAAGGGGTGGAGGTTTGACATGTACAGTTTGACCTGGAGCTGCCAAGCGCTTGTAAGTAAGAATTCTCTGACAGCACCCACTTGGGAACCCGCTTATGGGCAGTGCTGACCCAGCACTAAAACTGAAGGGGCTGCTATAATCCAGAGCACTGTAAGGAACACCATCCTGTGCATGCATGTAAATTCCTGTCAGAATAATTTTTTCAGTGCTTTCTAAGAGCATACATGTGTCTGTGGGAAATAACAGCATTTTTTCTTCTCATAGGTAAAACCCTCTACTTGGTGAAGTACAAACTCCTTTTTGGAGGCAGCTTGCTTTTTTTTGTCCAAAGTAATTTTACATTCTTAGCCATAGACTGCCCTATAGTGGCGAAGCCAAAATCTGCAGCCTTATTGGCTTTTATAAAGGATCTTTTAACTTCCTTATTTAGAAGTAGTTTGCCCATCACTAGAAGGGACAGAAAGAGCCCGTGCAAACTACAAAACAAACAAAAAATGAAGTAAGGGAGATTGTAGGCTTCAGTGTAAATATAGCATGAAGCAAAATGCCACTCCTGACTTGGAATATTTTATGTCTTTTTCAAAGGAAACAAGGCAGATTTGATCATACCTTGTATTTGTTTGTCTCCAGAAGCTATTTGCTGACTTCAGCCAAATTTAACTGCAAAAATGAAAATCTCAAACACAGCTAAATGTCAACAGATTTTGAGGAAAGTGTTTTTTAAAAATGAGTCAAAGAAAATAATGGCTATAGTGTCAGCACAGAAATTGTTAGACAACAAAGAATCCACGGAGGAGAGTGACCTTGTAAATGCCCCAGGAAAAATGTCTCAGTTACATCTCACAATGAAACCAGAGAAAGAAATTCTTAGAAACCCATACCAAAGCAGAAATAAGGCTTCATTAGTTCTGGAGCTTGCTTTGTAAACTGATGAAACTTCTTCTTAGGTCAGCTACCTCTCCCCTCCAAAGAAATTAGCTCTCTAATCATAGTATTCTAAAGATACAAAACTTCTGGAGTTTCATTTTCTGTGTATTCCTACCAATGTCTGTATTCTAAGCTGCAGTACATTTGGTAGGGCTAGTAGTAGCACAAAATGGTGCCACCGATTCTTTAGGTAGCAAAGATGCTTGTATACAGGTTTCACTGTGGCTCAAGCAGTTACTTTAAGTTCTCAGAAAGGTAAAGCACAACTAGTGTTCATTAACAGAGACAAAATAATGCTGAAAGATTTTCACACACAACACAAGCTATGGATTACCCTCATTGTACTTCAGATGATTCAAGACAGATGTCCATCTCTCAGCAAATCACCTTCAGCTCCCCTTACACTAAGATCAGATAAACAGGCACTTTAGAATGCAATTCAGCTAACCTCCTTTGGAGATATCCCTTGTTGTGAGACAAAGGAATCTAAAAAATGGCTATTGCTCTCCATTTCATGTAAAGGAAGCCTAGGATTACTAGGTCAGAGATGGACATCTGTTTTGCAAACCTAATTTGGAGACCTCTTACTAACATACTATCTATACATCCCTCAAAGTTCAAGCACTGTGAATGAAC
The DNA here is from genome assembly GCF_028858705.1 of Grus americana. Taxonomy (NCBI): domain Eukaryota; kingdom Metazoa; phylum Chordata; class Aves; order Gruiformes; family Gruidae; genus Grus; species Grus americana. The sequence continues at coordinate 54,033 of NW_026561399.1, read as the reverse complement.
TTCATATTCTCATAGCTGAGGGACTACCTTCTTAGTGAGAATACATAATTGTGATGAACTGAGACAGTTCTAATATACACAGCCCTGCTAAAATAAGATCTGATGCTGAACTAGAAGTTTCTCTGAGTCATCTGAAACACTTCATAATGTAATATTCATCTTTGACTTTGTTCTGGCAGACAGCATCAACTTCTGCCCCACCTTACATGTTGGGTCCTCCGGACAGTACCTTCTAAGATTTCGATTTTTAAAGAACCAGAAATAGATACCTCCCAAAATTTAGGAAATATGTCGGTTGACTTCCTATAACATGAAAAAGAACTTTTCTTCTCTTTTAAAACTCAGGCTTATCAAGACAGCACATGAATTAAGTACAAAACCAGTGTTTTTTTGAAATGTGCTTTTAATCATTCAGAGAAAATAAGCTGATTATAAAAGGAACCAAAAGGCTCAGTACTTGGAAGAATACAAATTTGTGTTCTTATTTTGTGCACAAATAAATAGAACACTGTTAACAATAATCAGAGAACAAACAGGATACAGTAACAAGGAAGAGCAAAGTTCAAAAATAGTCAAGGAAGATGAGAATGGTGCATAGTCCTTTTAGTTGAATGCTGCTAGGTTTTTTCCCCTTCATTTTGATGTTAAGCTGATGGCCCTCTTGATACGGTTCAGAGTGCTCACCCTGTCATTTTCTTCTGTGTTCTGCAACTCACTGGATTGTGAGCTGCTACATTCAGTGTCTTGACAGCTGCAACTTTCCACGTATACATACTTATGTGAAATCGAATGCCCAGTGGGGCATTTCAGCTCCACTTCCCTCACGCTAGTGCTTGATTCCCTGCAGCAGGAACAGCTGTGCTCCATAGAATTGGCCTCAGCAGAGTATCTGTTAACATGGAAAATGGCAACATTACTCTGTGCCAGATGCCACCATACAGGAGAGGGTGAAATTAGGTACAGAACTCCCGTGAGAAGTTTGGAATAATATGTAGAAGAGTCACAGTTGTGGCTAATGAAAGTGCTATGCTCATCTGACAGAGCAGTGGTTATAACAATATTCCTTTAATATTCATTGCATTTGCTCAGTTTTTTTTCTGGTAAAACAATTAATATGGAAGTCCTAGTAAAAAAAAAACAACAGTGAGTTCTAGGAGCTCAGCTTCCTTAGATTTTTCTCATCATCCCAGTGCTGATGGATGTTAAATACACCAGATCAACAATTAAGGGCTAACAAAGCCCTGACCTGAATAAGAAAACTGCATAGATAAGTGGCTGCAATGCCATCTACAATGCCATCACATCAATCAACTGGCTACAAGGCTATAATCACATCACATAAATCAAAGTGCTTATTCCAAACCAGGCTATGTTAACAGGAAGGGGAAGCAGCAGGTCTTTCTGTTCCTATCTCACAGCAAAGTATTTTTTGCAGCCTTTTGTTCATCTGCTTCCCAAGCACCATTCTTAACCTGCAGAATCTGTCAATATCAGGCTATAAACTGTGTCGACAGCCATCTTTTTCTTATATTTGTGTGCAGAAGCAACCACAGCAAGACTCTAAGATGATAAGACATTTCAAAATACTAATAAACCCACTGGCTAATTGGGGTTCAATCTGAGACTAAAGATCAGTTTTCTCCCATGTAAGGTGCCGGGTGGCATATTCAGCAAATGACAGTTTCTTTGGTGAGTTAGAATGATGTTTCTCCCATGTTTTAATAGCTCAGTACCAGGTGTCCTTCTAGCCACTTTCTCATAGCCACTTTATTGTAGATTCGCTCATTTCAGAGAAAAATGTACAGTGAAACTATTAACACCACCCCTAAAGCTTTTTTTTTCTGATTTCTTTACTGTATAAAAACTGCATGTTTGAATCTTCCTTTAAAAGATGTATGTATATTTCATTTTAGATGTTAATTATTGAGAAGCAGCTTTTCAGCTTATGAGCGTCAGGTCTGGCTGCTCTCTGGGCTTATTCCCATTACAGGAAATAATTCATGTTCTTTTGTGAAGATTTCTAGCTAAGATGGTCTGACATAAATGACAGACAAACCAGCTCTTAATGAATGAATAGACCTTATCATAGCTGTCTGAATCCTAAGGCAATTTAATGCACTTTTCTGCTTTGTATTAAGACGAATCAACTGTTCAGTCACAGATTTCATGATTTTGTGCCTGTGATTTGGGGAGCTGATAGTTTCAGGTCTTCTACCATTCTGTAGTCTACCTATTTATTGTTCCTTTTATGTAAACAAGCTCAGTGCCAGCAAAATTCAAATCTCATTGTCCGATCAGTTTACTTACAGCGAGAAGGTTCCACATGTTCCTTCACATTCAGTCATGACAACTCTGTCTACAGAACGGCAACCCTTATAGACGATAAAGTCTTTTCTTTGACGGACAGAGCATGGCGTGGGACTATCCAGAGGTGCACCTATAGGGAAAGATCAGAAAATACTTTCAGTAAAATAGCTCCAAAAGTTTCTTGCAGTTCAGCACTCTCTGGGCTTCACTAGTGCACTTAAAGAATTGTCTTAAGTGGTCTTTCTGCTTCAGTTTAAACTTTCCCAGAGAGATCAGATAGTGAATGCTTGGAATAACAAACATAAATATAGAAGTATCTATTTAAATACAAAAATATCAGCCTCTATGGCTGGAAAATGGGTTTATTGAAGAAAAAAATTCATTCTCTGTATTGTTGATTCAGGTACACTGGCATACTTACAGGTTCTGCAACAACCATTAGGTAAGAATGTAATAGTTCCCTGAAAGAACAAAGAAACAGGAAAAATAATATTATTTTCTTTCCCTGTATTAAAGAGCTTTTAGGCCAATAACTGAGAAGAGCAATTCTTCAATGGCTGGAAATAACCAGCGAAATCTCTAGCATTGATCCAAATAAACAAAGATAATGGACTCTTCCAGACTTGAAATCTATCAATTTACAAAGGATTGTGGAAATAAATATAATGCTTTGAAGGAAGTCTACAATTAACATCATGCAATTTTTCCTCAGAAATAATTCCAAAAAATGTTTTCTCAGAGACTTCTATATTTGAATAGGGAGTATGCATGGTATTACTGGCAGCCTACTGACTAAACAGCTTGTGTTTCTGTGACATTCAAGAAAACATGGTTCTTGTTCAGTCAGGACACCACACAAAGCAGTCAGTGAGGACTTTGTATCTCAGTGCTGACCAGTGTTTTGGCTGCTGAGAGACAGCCACCAGTTATAAGCCTTGAGCTTTCACCCAAATATCTTATTTTATACACTCTATAGGTCTGTGCATGGATGCAGCAGAAACTTTTGCCCTTGTGACTGAGAAACTTTGGTGAAAGGTCATCAGAGCTTAATTTGACTTTTCCTGCTAACTAGATAGCTGAACTAAACTGAAGTAAACTATGCATTGAGTAGAGGGTAACTTTTCCATATTTACTTACAGGTTTGCAGCTGTCCTCATTGAATGCTGGACAGGTAATCTCAGATGTGGAAGAGATAAGCTGGTTGTGGATATTTACACAGCTATAAATGGTGCAGTTGTTGTAAGGATCATTTTTAAACTCTCCAGGCTGCAAGCAATATACAAAATGTAATAAGAAAAGCTGAAGGGAGCTCAGACAGAAATTTTCCTGTCATCTGACAATGACTTTCCCCTTGTTTCCCAGTCAATTATTTTTAGGTTAACAGTCATTTTCAATACAGATTGTTACATGAATTGCAGTATACCATATGTGGAGAGAATCTTCAGTTTTACATGGAATTTCCATCGGGAAAGAAAAATTCTTCTAAAGTATGTAGCGTATATTAGAGTTATTAACAAAATCATCCATGCCAATGGATTTTGCCTAGGGAAAGCTAAACTGTTATATGGTAATTAAGAACAATTCTAAACTTTCACCCTGCGGGGCAATAAAATTGTTTCATATGCAGGCTTCACTAGTGTTTTTTGGTACACAGAAATCAAGTAATACAGAAAAGCCCAAGCTTCCAGACATCACAAGAAAAACCCTTCCAATGGTATTGGATTTGTCATTCCAGGAAGAGCCTTCCAGAAAATTTGATTTCATGAGTCCTTCATTCAGGCCAAAAAATTGTAGATAGGCTTTGCTTTAGGTGAGCCTCTGACCTTTCAGGTGCAAACTTACACTAAGCCTTATCTCTGACAAGGAGATGTTCTCTCTCTGAAAGGGGGAACTGCACAAATTTGGTAGAGACATATGATGTAGAGCATACTTACACTTAAGATGAGGTCAGAAGTGTTTGCTGTATGTATAACACACTTAGTCTGCACACATTTTCCACAACATTCACCTTTCACTGGTTGATGTTCATATCCCTAGATATTAAAATTAATTAAAAATGAAAGCACTGTGATAGATGCATTTTTGCGAAATAAATGAAAACATACTAACCCATTTATTGATTATGCTTTGAAGTGCACTCTAGATTTTCGCCTTTGTGTGCCTTCCTGTGTTCCAACCCAATGGAAGACAAGTAATAAAACCAGGCTATCAATGGAATAAATTAAAGCACTATAATAAATATGCCTAATAATTAAATATCACTCCATTAAGTGCTCTACAGAAATTTCCCAGCTAATCCTCCCAGTGTGAACTGAACACTGTAAGTTACGCTGTCAAGCTTCATGCAATGGATTGCTCAAGGACAGTTGATGTCCACACTGGAGGTGGACTCTGTATTCCTGCTCCCTGGCCTTTGCTTATATCACTCATTGATCAAACTGCTTTTCACGTACATGGATTTTTTTTGGGGGGGGGGCGGGGGGAGCATGTTCTTTGTTCAACTTACTGGTTGACAATATGTGTTGCATGGAACATGTTCACATGAGATGATATTCAGTTGAGTGCTGACATTAACTTCGTTAGTGCAGAAACAATTCTGACACTTATCAACAAAGACTGAGGAATTAGGCTACAAATTTTAAGAAAAAAAAAGTTCTATATTAATGAGATATTACATGCATGACAGACATTTCTTAATTTCAAAAAAATCTGTAAACCAAGCAATGGAAAAGGACACAATCATAAACACTATTGGATAGCTATTTGGCTAGCCATTTATGAAGACAACATTTTAAATATTGAATTTAATTTATGTCTTTACTGAAGTCCTATATAGCAATGATAAACTCAGATATTAAAAGGACAGGTGTCATACAAATACCTGCAATAAAACAATTACTAGACTCAACAGAATTTATTAAGAATCAAAGTCTGTTTAGAATAATACTTCTTTACAATTCTTTTCATTTTTGAAAGCAGTCTTAAAACTGCAATAGCATGCTGACAGTAAATGTGGACTGACTTTTTAAAATGCATTCACACTTTAAACCCAAATCTCTCTCTGATACTGACATACAAACAACTCTTCAGTCTCTTTCATACATAGCAACCTTTTCAGAAAAGATTTAGACTTTGTGAAATTGATTAACTCCTGACAGGAATTTCAAAAATATTGATTGCACTAGATAAATCTCCTCATAGTACTTCTGATAAAGTATACTAACTGGTCTTTTAAGCATTTTCATACTGTTGAAATAGAAACTTACCAAGAACTCGGCATTCTGATGTACACAAACTCTCTTGGGAACTGTTAATAAGCAAAGAGTTAGGTGGTTACATAGGAGGGGGAAAAAAGTATTCACCCGACTCAAGTCAAACTGATTTCTTCCACAATGAATCACAATGCATATGGTCAAATACATTTGTTATTCCCCATTTCTGGTAGCAGATATGACATATATAAAGTATAAGAACAAATACCGCATGTGCAAAAAGGGAGGAAGAGTTGGCCCAATATACACAGTCCAGTTCATAGCCAAGAATGTCCACTTAATATGTACAAGTAGTTCCCTGTGTCAATTACCAAGAACAAAGCAAACTTTGAAAAGTTATCTTCTATTGGGCATGCTTACAGGGACATTTTGCTAGATCAAGCTGAGACCACAGGCCCAGCTAATTCTGTAGCTGTTCCTGCATGTATTTACAACCAGGAAAATTGAACTTAAGCTACCTGAGCTATTTCTGATTTCTTAGTTGTTTGTCATAACCCTAGAAGTAGTAACCAATGTTAATAGTAACCAATTTGTAGAATCTGACTGTGTTTATTACCTCTTTCAAGAGGCTATTGCATACAGTCTTACTAAGTATGATGCTACATTATGTAATATATAATGCTAATAATTATAATATATTTCCAAGGGACTTACCACACTGGTACACAGGACAACACTGACCACTGGGAATATGAGAATGAACTTCAAATCCCAGTTTACACTTGGGGGCTTTAGTTGTGCACAAGCTTGTATTGCATTCTGGAAAAAAAAAAAAAATGCACTAAATCATGGCTACTAGAAACAGGCATGTATCAAAGCATTTAGGGTAGACTTTCCATTGCTAGGAAATAGTCCAAATCCTCTCCAGAGAAACAAATTGCAGAAATAGAGCACATTTTTTCCCACTGAATCCAGGCACTGGATTGGGGGACTGCACTAGTTTATGAAACTTTTTCTACTATGTAATTACCAAGTGTTAAAAATATATCACAATTCTTTGCAGAGAAGTAGTGGACAACTGTTAGTCTCTCCAAGGTTGTAAGTAACTGCTGTAAAATGTAAACCCACGTAGAATTCGATAATCTATCTGTATTTTACTTGAATAAAACATGGTACTGAACTCAAGAACTGTAGATTCAGTTATGTTGAGTCCCATAATTGTAAATTCAGTTATGCTGAGTCATTGCAGTATTAAAATACATTTTCCCTAACACTGGGCAAGCTGATTTTAAAAAGCATGAGGAAAGATATTATTTTGTGACTCCCTGCTGCAAGTCTCTGGTGCTAAACTAGTTCAGTTCTTTTCCCTTCTATTCCTAAAAACTATAGAAAGACTAGAAACAAAAGTAAAAACTCACTGCAGGTGACAATGGGGCAGCAGGAGTCTTCAGAATTGACTTCATTGACTGCATAGAAGCCTTCTCCATCACAACTGGTCTTATTTTGTTTGGCACATTCATGAGGCTTACATACAATGCCATTTCCACCTTCCAGGCAAATACAGTCCTGACAGTCTACTATAAACTTTTCCCCAAACTGTCATTAAAGAAAATAAAGTGAGTGATTTCATAGTTACCAGTTAAAAAGAACAGAAGTAAAAACAAATGAAAAATTGGGAGACCACAAAACAAGACTGCACCAGTGGAGACCACTCTCCTCTCCCCACTCCCAGCCTCTACTTGAAATACAAAACCATATGGCAGCTTACCTCTCTTGGTATCTTATCCACTCCAACACAGCCTATGAAAATATAAAAATAAACTTCCATTACCACACATGTAACAGTAGATATCTCTGCTTTATGTTGTGTGAGTATTGCATACAGTCAGATCTATGCTGTATGCATGAGAAGGAAACAACAAAGAGGAAACAAACATGGATCCAAGTGAAGCAGTAAAACTCACCACAGGTTTTCACACAGACATCCACACCGGAGTCATACAGCATTGTTCCATTAGGACAGAAACAGCCTTCAACTTGTTGAGTTGAAGTTTCATTTTGTTGACTGTGTGAGACAAAAATGTTCAGAGGAACACCATTAGTGTCAGAGGCACACAGAGGAAGATTATGCCAAATAACCTTTCACTGAAGATACAGTGGTAAGTGATCTGCACATTTGTGATTTAGGGATTGTCAGTCTTCATATTTGGTGTAGCCAAACAACATAAACAGTGCAGGCACCCAGATTTAGGATCAAGAGAATAGTGGTACCAAATTTGACAGTCAATTTAAGACACGACAGGAAATTGATGTCTCTCATCCATCTCTGCATTAGGTATGACTGAACAGTTTTATGAGCTATGACTAACAGTGAAGGAATTATTTACCTTGATGTGCAGGTCATCTCTTTAATAGGACCACATGCTCTGTATTCTTTATCTGAGGGGCAGTTATAAGCTGGAATGGGAGAATAAAAAGGAGGAAGAGCTCAGTAACAATATCATATAAAAGTCACATGACCTTATGCCAAGAAATTAAACACTGACTACTGATTTTCATATGTATCATCTTTGACAATCTTGAGAAGCAAAGAAAAAAAAACCCTAGATATCAGACCAGATATCATATGTACAAAAAAGTATCTACTGATACAGATGTTGCTGGCACAGTCAATAGAGGTATATTTTTGCAGGCTCATTTATCATTTCCATTGTTAAAAATGTTACCTGTAAAATTACTTAAGGAAAACAGCTAGTGTGATTTATTGGTGTCTCGGAAAGCAATATGACTTACTCTTAGGACATTATTGCTGAAACAGTTCCATATATGCTTCCCTAATAGTTCAAGATAAATGGCCAAATACTTACAGCAAACACCATTGGTATGACTTCTCCAGTCAATGCATACACTTTGATCAGCACAGGTGGCAGCATAGATCTGCAGACTTGAGCATTCCAGGTCTAAGTTGGGAAGTACACAACTGTCAAAAATGCAGGCTGCATAGTACTTTTCAGGACGGACAAAGCCATGACAAGGCTCAAACACACTAGAAACAGAAACATATATCATTATTAGATACTGAATAATCCATTAATTCTACAGTGGGCTTAACATGCTATAGCAACTTAAGGAGATGTGAACAAGGACTTTTACGGAGACACTTCTACTAAGAGCACTTATCTACATTGTAATCTTTCAACATATTTTAAAGTATTCTCCCCTCACCTACAAAACACTCAGGCACCAGTATTTTCTGTCCAGGAGCTACATGAATATTGAGTGTAATCATGAACTACTTTTCAAAAGATATTTTATTTGATTTTTTTGTTTTGTTTTGTTTTAATTCTGACACCATGCTCTCAAAATGAAGATCTCTGTTTTCAATTGGTCTCCATTTTCTGCTAAGTGAGTGTGGGAAAAGGCAAGAACGTAGGACAGTGGAGGGCAGAGAGCATAGAAGAATGTGAGAAAATCAAGAAAGTTTAATGTAGCAGCCAGAGGGTGGGAAGCAAGCTATCAGCAAAGAGTGACATCTAGAAACAGTAAAAGAAAAGAAAGCAACCCATAAAGCTACAAGAAATGGAGCAATAGTTAGAAACACTTTTTATTGAGAAATGAACCCTAAAATTGCCACTAAATTTGAAGATCAAAGGCTTATAAACCCCAGAGGAATGTCTACCTTCCCAAAAGAAGCTCGCAGATCGAAGATTCTTTGCAAGGCTGCATTGGGATTGTGCTAGGTGCTTTTGTAGGACTTAGGCCTGGAGAGCACTGTGGTTTGGAAGGATCAACAACTTGCCAATGATCTGCCATGGTTTCACAGTTTTCTGCAATGTTTCCATTTGGCAACATGCAGTCATCTGCCGTGTTGTTATTGCAAGTACCTGAAATTGGTAAGGAGAGAAAGAATTTGCTCACAGATTTGTTAGCAAATTCCATTCACCTTTGTGGCAGGGCTGTCATTTACCTGTTTGTGGTTTACTAAGAGTACAAAAATTAAAAGAGTAAGCCTTACCACACTGTCCATGAGTGTTGTTACCAAACAGGCTGTAGGGCATTCTGATAGAAAAGGACAAGCCATTGTAGGTCACATTCATTTTTAGTTCAGGAATTTCCACTACACGATTTATGCCTGACTCATAGATGCTCAACCCAAATTTTTTATAAGGTAGAGCCACTGCCTGTTTGTTTACTGTCACCTAATGCAAAGAAAACAGGAGAGAGATGGATGTTTAGTTTGACTTTAAAAAGCAATTGATTATTCATTACTTTGCATCCAAGATACAATGTAAAGGCAAATAATGTGCTTTTAGTTTCTAACAAGGGTCCCTGTGTTTCTTTTTATGTTACTGGAAAGTTGAACTTTCCTTCTCTGAGCCAAAGAAAAGGCCTATCGGCACTGATGAACTAGTCTAAAATTCAGATTTTTAACCAGGTAAATTCTAACACTCAACAGTTTTATTAGAGTGACTACAGCATTGAGGACACCTCATGAAAGTGCGATATAAAATTCTTCTAAATTTCTAGTGCACAAAGTTTTAGCTTTCTTGGCATAAAGGGAACATGCTTGTAGGAAAATTAAATGAATGAAATAAGCCAAAATCTGTATTATTTATTTAAATACCATAGCCATGATACACCTATGGAACTAAAGCAATAGTAGATTTCCTTGCTTTGGAGGAAGAAAAAAGGGGGGTTCAAACATTGCAGATTTTCAACAATATGGTGCAACCTAATCTGTAATATTCCCACATAGTAATGTACAAAAATAAACCAAACAAACCCTGCAAAAGCCTCAAAACAAACACTTCTCACACAACTTTTAAGCCCCAAAGCTGGGGCATCATTTTTATCAATGAAATAAACACATAAGAGCCCCTATTCTGAAAAATTAAAAAAAGGTGACACCAATCAAGGCTAGTAATGGTAGTTTTAAAAAATGCTTAAGCCCAGTACTTTAATCGTTATGTCAAGTTTATATCGTATCCTCCCATTCAATATTAATTCTTTTCCTTTGTTACATTAATAATAATTATAAATGAGTTTATTTTATATCCTTAACTCATAGCAACTTGTTCACATTTGTGTATTTAGGAGAGATAAGACACTGCAAATATTTGAGATAAAAAAGGAAAGAAGTTGTAGAAATTCTTCCCCATATTCAGAGTTAAAAAAGCAGTCCTTCAAAGCAGTCCTATTTTATAATCCAAACTGTTATTAAACCTAAAACACAGATTCCTTTTTAATTTCTTCCCTAACATTCTGAATATAATTATCAGCTTCATGCTGTATTAATGTATTAATCAAGAAATCAAAGGTAACATTCTCCAATACCTCTACTTGTAGAGTATTTGGTTTGACTGTTGCTATGCGCACTTCCTGAGTTTCGTGTCTCACAATGAGCGTTCGAGGACAGGAGACTACATCCCGTGTATCACAATGGTAGTTATCAATGTAGACACCAAAGTTGTCAACTGTCTTATTAATCTCTTCCACAAGGACATATGTGCAATTCCCTTGATAGCTGTAGTACAGTCCATCAAAAGTCATGTAATGTGGGTCTCCCCAGCCAGTGCAGTAGCCTACAAAACCATATAGCTAGGTTAGCTTCTTACAGCAACATACGGAATCAGATTAGACTACAAACAAAATCTGTAGATGTGGGATTCATTTCATCTGACCTAAAGCATTTAAATTTTAAAGTGTATATGTCAATGCATGAGCTTATTATCTAGAACTCTTCTATAATAAAGAAAACCAGGCACTTTCATCTGACATTTCTGGTAGACAGTTGAGAACTGCATCCTAAAGCTACCTTTACCAATAGTCTGAACAAGTAACTTATATGTAGGCTTCTAGCCTATAGGTATCTGCATCTGGACATTTAAATTCTGCCTTGGGAGACCATTTTATTCTACTAACACAACAGAAATTATGCCAATCAAATTAAGTAAAAGCCCCTTATTAGCTACAAAGAATCAATGAAGCACTTCAAGCAGACCAGCACTGGAAGTCTGAGGGTCACAGCCTTGCACGATACTTGTCCCCTGATAAATATTGTTGCTCTTGACACTAGTATTGTTCCCACAAGAGATAAAATATTCAACAAAATATATACTTACAATCACACTCCCAGTGCCAACAGCATCCATCCTCATCAATGACTTGCACAGGAGAAAGCCCATTGGCACATGTTGGTTTAGGAGGTGGATCACAGATTACAGGAATCACCTGGACTATATTGTCTTCTATACATATTACCTTAGTGCAGTTACAGAGCCACCATGACTCACCTGGCTGTGTTTGGAAAGAGAGAGGGAGGGGGAAGAGAAAGAGAAACCTTATGAAACAGTCAGACTGCAACAGTTATGCCTGAATACGTTTTGCAGAGTTTTAAATCACCGTATGTTTATTGCCAATTTTTTACCCACTAGAAGTCTGAAAATGGGAAGGAAGTGCAGCAGTCAGCACCATCAAGACCTACAAGATGAGCTACCACTACTGAGATTTGATAAGTGAAAAACATTACTTAAAAAGTCAAGCCAGTAGCCTGAATTGAGAATTCCCCTTTTTTTAGTTTCAGCTATCTAAAAATTAAATGTCTTATCTAATCTCATCACCTAGACTCCCTCTCTAATCAACAGTGAAAGACACCGATCAATATCAGTGATCAATATATGATTAATCCTCTTCCATGAATGCCTAGAACAGATTAACAGCTAAAGCTGCAGTGAACACCAGCTATTTGGGGATTAACGTCTAAGGTGATTATGTGCATGCATTGTGATTGTACGTGTTTTTTCTATCTTCCACCAGTTTTTCAGCCATGTATAATATTTATCCCTGCAGATCTATTCAGCAAGTTTGCAGACATCTAAGCTGTGAGGAGGCTTTAGAAATGTACAAGACATTAGCTTGTCTGTGTCAGAGGTGGAGGGTTCAAAAAACCCCAGAATTCTGAGTCAAATTTCATGAGCATTTGAACATGGTGATTTGTTACATAGTCCTCTCCTGAAACCAGTCTAGGACCCAGTACGACTCATTCCAAACTCAGACTAGTTCAGCCCTATGTTTTCTTGTTGGGCTGCACTGTAAACACACAAACAACTTTTCCCCACTTTTGATCTACACAAAAGCAGAAACAGAAAAGATAGTTTAGCACCATTTAGCCCTTGGTTACATCCTCTTCAAAGCTATCCTACAATAAAGACAAACAATGAGCTGTGATCTAACTGCTTGAAGAAAGTCTTTTTAAAACTATCCTTGAAGAACTAATAGCAGTACATAAGCAATCAAACCAAATATCACTGAAAGTCATGTTGATATCCAAGAAAAGAAATAGAATGGAGTGATACTTCCTTTTCTATCCAGATTAATACCTACTCTGTATGTTACTACCATTGAAATTATGTGCCTAGTGTCCATTCAAAGCAGAATGTTAAAAAAACTCATGAAATCTACTCACTGCATAAGATTCATTAGGAAAAATAGAACAATTTCTTCCAGGAGTGGTTGGTGGTGGACTTGTAGTTGAACTAGAAGTACTGAGTGGAGTAACTGTACTGTACGTGGAACTTCCTTCAGTAGTGATGGAACTTGATGTTGCAGTTGGCCCAGAAGTACTAGCTGAGCCAGAGGAAACAAATTCGGAGGTGATAGTGGTGGTGGTGGTTGCCGTGATTGTGGTAAAATTACTAGAGGTTGTTCCTGAAGTGGTGGTAAAAGATTCTGTTGCAGTTGTACTAGAAGTGGCGGTTGCCACAGGGCTGGTTGATACTGATGATGGTGATACAGTGGTGCTGGCTGTAGGCTCTGGGGAGGATGGTCCTACAGTTGTGGTTATGGTCATGGCAGATGATCCTGTAGGAGTAGTGACAGTTGCTGTTGTTGTCATTGGGCTGCCAGTTTCTGTTACTACTGTGGTGCTGTAGGGAGTGGGTCGTGAGGTTGTGGTGCTGACGGTGGTGGTAGGTGATCCTGTTGGAAGGCTCCCAGTTCCAGTGGTAGTGGTCTCGGGGCTATGGGTTTGTGTTACTATTGTGGTGCTGTGGGGAGGGAGTCCTGTGGTCGTGGGGCCCGAAGTGGTGGCTTCGGTGGTCGATCCTGTTTCAGTGACTCCAGAGGTGGTGGCTGTCCCTGGGCTTGTGGGTACTGACGGTGGCGATACAGTAGTGCTGGCCGTAGGCTCTGGGGAGGAGGGTCGTGAGGTTGTGGTGCTGACGGTGGTGGTAGGTGATCCTGTTGGAAGGCTCCCAGTTCCAGTGGTAGTGGTCTCGGGGCTATGGGTTTGTGTTACTATTGTGGTGCTGTGGGGAGGGAGTCCTGTGGTCGTGGGGCCCGAAGTGGTGGCTTCGGTGGTCGATCCTGTTTCAGTGACTCCAGAGGTGGTGGCTGTCCCTGGGCTTGTGGGTACTGACGGTGGCGATACAGTAGTGCTGGCCGTAGGCTCTGGGGAGGAGGGTCGTGAGGTTGTGGTGCTGACGGTGGTGGTAGGTGATCCTGTTGGAAGGCTCCCAGTTCCAGTGGTAGTGGTCTCGGGGCTATGGGTTTGTGTTACTATTGTGGTGCTGTGGGGAGGGAGTCCTGTGGTCGTGGGGCCCGAAGTGGTGGCTTTGGTGGTCGATCCTGTTTCAGTGACTCCAGAGGTGGTGGCTGTCCCTGGGCTTGTGGGTACTGACGGTGGCGATACAGTAGTGCTGGCCGTAGGCTCTGGGGAGGAGGGTCGTGAGGTTGTGGTGCTGACGGTGGTGGTAGGTGATCCTGTTGGAAGGCTCCCAGTTCCAGTGGTAGTGGTCTCGGGGCTATGGGTTTGTGTTACTATTGTGGTGCTGTGGGGAGGGAGTCCTGTGGTCGTGGGGCCCGAAGTGGTGGCTTCGGTGGTCGATCCTGTTTCAGTGACTCCAGAGGTGGTGGCTGTCCCTGGGCTTGTGGGTACTGACGGTGGCGATACAGTAGTGCTGGCCGTAGGCTCTGGGGAGGAGGGTCGTGAGGTTGTGGTGCTGACGGTGGTGGTAGGTGATCCTGTTGGAAGGCTCCCAGTTCCAGTGGTAGTGGTCTCGGGGCTATGGGTTTGTGTTACTATTGTGGTGCTGTGGGGAGGGAGTCCTGTGGTCGTGGGGCCCGAAGTGGTGGCTTCGGTGGTCGATCCTGTTTCAGTGACTCCAGAGGTGGTGGCTGTTCCTGGGCTTGTGGGTACTGACGATGGCGATACAGTAGTGCTGGCCGTAGGCTCTGGGGAGGAGGGTCGTGAGGTTGTGGTGCTGACGGTGGTGGTAGGTGATCCTGTTGGAAGGCTCCCAGTTCCAGTGGTAGTGGTCTCGGGGCTATGGGTTTGTGTTACTATTGTGGTGCTGTGGGGAGGGAGTCCTGTGGTCGTGGGGCCCGAAGTGGTGGCTTCGGTGGTCGATCCTGTTTCAGTGACTCCAGAGGTGGTGGCTGTCCCTGGGCTTGTGGGTACTGACGGTGGCGATACAGTAGTGCTGGCCGTAGGCTCTGGGGAGGAGGGTCGTGAGGTTGTGGTGCTGACGGTGGTGGTAGGTGATCCTGTTGGAAGGCTCCCAGTTCCAGTGGTAGTGGTCTCGGGGCTATGGGTTTGTGTTACTATTGTGGTGCTGTGGGGAGGGAGTCCTGTGGTCGTGGGGCCCGAAGTGGTGGCTTCGGTGGTCGATCCTGTTTCAGTGACTCCAGAGGTGGTGGCTGTCCCTGGGCTTGTGGGTACTGACGGTGGCGATACAGTAGTGCTGGCCGTAGGCTCTGGGGAGGAGGGTCGTGAGGTTGTGGTGCTGACGGTGGTGGTAGGTGATCCTGTTGGAAGGCTCCCAGTTCCAGTGGTAGTGGTCTCGGGGCTATGGGTTTGTGTTACTATTGTGGTGCTGTGGGGAGGGAGTCCTGTGGTCGTGGGGCCCGAAGTGGTGGCTTCGGTGGTCGATCCTGTTTCAGTGACTCCAGAGGTGGTGGCTGTCCCTGGGCTTGTGGGTACTGACGGTGGCGATACAGTAGTGCTGGCCGTAGGCTCTGGGGAGGAGGGTCGTGAGGTTGTGGTGCTGACGGTGGTGGTAGGTGATCCTGTTGGAAGGCTCCCAGTTCCAGTGGTAGTGGTCTCGGGGCTATGGGTTTGTGTTACTATTGTGGTGCTGTGGGGAGGGAGTCCTGTGGTCGTGGGGCCCGAAGTGGTGGCTTTGGTGGTCGATCCTGTTTCAGTGACTCCAGAGGTGGTGGCTGTCCCTGGGCTTGTGGGTACTGACGGTGGCGATACAGTAGTGCTGGCCGTAGGCTCTGGGGAGGAGGGTCGTGAGGTTGTGGTGCTGACGGTGGTGGTAGGTGATCCTGTTGGAAGGCTCCCAGTTCCAGTGGTAGTGGTCTCGGGGCTATGGGTTTGTGTTACTATTGTGGTGCTGTGGGGAGGGAGTCCTGTGGTCGTGGGGCCCGAAGTGGTGGCTTCGGTGGTCGATCCTGTTTCAGTGACTCCAGAGGTGGTGGCTGTCCCTGGGCTTGTGGGTACTGACGGTGGCGATACAGTAGTGCTGGCCGTAGGCTCTGGGGAGGAGGGTCGTGAGGTTGTGGTGCTGACGGTGGTGGTAGGTGATCCTGTTGGAAGGCTCCCAGTTCCAGTGGTAGTGGTCTCGGGGCTATGGGTTTGTGTTACTATTGTGGTGCTGTGGGGAGGGAGTCCTGTGGTCGTGGGGCCCGAAGTGGTGGCTTTGGTGGTCGATCCTGTTTCAGTGACTCCAGAGGTGGTGGCTGTCCCTGGGCTTGTGGGTACTGACGGTGGCGATACAGTAGTGCTGGCCGTAGGCTCTGGGGAGGAGGGTCGTGAGGTTGTGGTGCTGACGGTGGTGGTAGGTGATCCTGTTGGAAGGCTCCCAGTTCCAGTGGTAGTGGTCTCGGGGCTATGGGTTTGTGTTACTATTGTGGTGCTGTGGGGAGGGAGTCCTGTGGTCGTGGGGCCCGAAGTGGTGGCTTCGGTGGTCGATCCTGTTTCAGTGACTCCAGAGGTGGTGGCTGTCCCTGGGCTTGTGGGTACTGACGGTGGCGATACAGTAGTGCTGGCCGTAGGCTCTGGGGAGGAGGGTCGTGAGGTTGTGGTGCTGACGGTGGTGGTAGGTGATCCTGTTGGAAGGCTCCCAGTTCCAGTGGTAGTGGTCTCGGGGCTATGGGTTTGTGTTACTATTGTGGTGCTGTGGGGAGGGAGTCCTGTGGTCGTGGGGCCCGAAGTGGTGGCTTTGGTGGTCGATCCTGTTTCAGTGACTCCAGAGGTGGTGGCTGTCCCTGGGCTTGTGGGTACTGACGGTGGCGATACAGTAGTGCTGGCCGTAGGCTCTGGGGAGGAGGGTCGTGAGGTTGTGGTGCTGACGGTGGTGGTAGGTGATCCTGTTGGAAGGCTCCCAGTTCCAGTGGTAGTGGTCTTGGGGCTATGGGTTTGTGTTACTATTGTGGTGCTGTGGGGAGGGAGTCCTGTGGTCGTGGGGCCCGAAGTGGTGGCTTCGGTGGTCGATCCTGTTTCAGTGACTCCAGAGGTGGTGGCTGTCCCTGGGCTTGTGGGTACTGACGGTGGCGATACAGTAGTGCTGGCCGTAGGCTCTGGGGAGGAGGGTCGTGAGGTTGTGGTGCTGACGGTGGTGGTAGGTGATCCTGTTGGAAGGCTCCCAGTTCCAGTGGTAGTGGTCTCGGGGCTATGGGTTTGTGTTACTATTGTGGTGCTGTGGGGAGGGAGTCCTGTGGTCGTGGGGCCCGAAGTGGTGGCTTCGGTGGTCGATCCTGTTTCAGTGACTCCAGAGGTGGTGGCTGTCCCTGGGCTTGTGGGTACTGACGGTGGCGATACAGTAGTGCTGGCCGTAGGCTCTGGGGAGGAGGGTCGTGAGGTTGTGGTGCTGACGGTGGTGGTAGGTGATCCTGTTGGAAGGCTCCCAGTTCCAGTGGTAGTGGTCTCGGGGCTATGGGTTTGTGTTACTATTGTGGTGCTGTGGGGAGGGAGTCCTGTGGTCGTGGGGCCCGAAGTGGTGGCTTTGGTGGTCGATCCTGTTTCAGTGACTCCAGAGGTGGTGGCTGTCCCTGGGCTTGTGGGTACTGACGGTGGCGATACAGTAGTGCTGGCCGTAGGCTCTGGGGAGGAGGGTCGTGAGGTTGTGGTGCTGACGGTGGTGGTAGGTGATCCTGTTGGAAGGCTCCCAGTTCCAGTGGTAGTGGTCTCGGGGCTATGGGTTTGTGTTACTATTGTGGTGCTGTGGGGAGGGAGTCCTGTGGTCGTGGGGCCCGAAGTGGTGGCTTCGGTGGTCGATCCTGTTTCAGTGACTCCAGAGGTGGTGGCTGTCCCTGGGCTTGTGGGTACTGACGGTGGCGATACAGTAGTGCTGGCCGTAGGCTCTGGGGAGGAGGGTCGTGAGGTTGTGGTGCTGACGGTGGTGGTAGGTGATCCTGTTGGAAGGCTCCCAGTTCCAGTGGTAGTGGTCTCGGGGCTATGGGTTTGTGTTACTATTGTGGTGCTGTGGGGAGGGAGTCCTGTGGTCGTGGGGCCCGAAGTGGTGGCTTCGGTGGTCGATCCTGTTTCAGTGACTCCAGAGGTGGTGGCTGTCCCTGGGCTTGTGGGTACTGACGGTGGCGATACAGTAGTGCTGGCCGTAGGCTCTGGGGAGGAGGGTCGTGAGGTTGTGGTGCTGACGGTGGTGGTAGGTGATCCTGTTGGAAGGCTCCCAGTTCCAGTGGTAGTGGTCTCGGGGCTATGGGTTTGTGTTACTATTGTGGTGCTGTGGGGAGGGAGTCCTGTGGTCGTGGGGCCCGAAGTGGTGGCTTTGGTGGTCGATCCTGTTTCAGTGACTCCAGAGGTGGTGGCTGTCCCTGGGCTTGTTGATACAGGTGCTGTTGACTTTTGAATTGTGGTGCCTATGGAAGATGCTGTACTTTCTATTTCTGTTGTTCTTCTTGTTGGTAGTGGAGTAGATGAAGGAGTAACTGTAATACTTGTTTCTGTTGGTATTCCTGTTTCTGGTGTTGGATACTCTTTAAGACAGGGAGAAAACACAGTATTTTAAGTAGGCACATTGCATTTGTTATTAACTTAATTTCATTTTCTAATAAGCAAATGAAATTCAGCAAACCTAAGCGTAAGGCATTTATACAGAAATAAAGCAGAAACTTTCTTATTACTGACTTTCATAATAGAAGGATTATTAAAAAAATCTCCTACATGTTGCACAGAGACATTGATGTAAACACTTTATCAACGATCAGTGTTGTCATGGTATATTCTATGGATAGACCACTGTTCCCTGTGCTACTTCATGTGGCATGTTCATGCTGACATTCATTATGCTCAGTCATTTGATTCCACTGAAACTGAGCACTTGCTGGAACAATCTGTGTTCCATGTGGAACTCCCATGCCTCTAAGACTACTCACCCAGCTATTTTTGCATGCTAGGAACCCCATATTCACTTTTCTGCTGAAAAGTGAATTCCTTCTCACATGACCAAGCCAGTTTTCATTATGGACCTTTAAAATAGTTTTTGATTAGCATTTTATAAATTGTTCTTGATACTTAGAGTCCAGCATCAGAGCCATCTCTTTGTGCTTTTACAGCATAATGTAAGAGACACATGGTAGACAGAGAAGCATAAGAGTACAGTCATAATGATGGAGGATAGGAGGAAGTACGATACGTTCCTTCTCCTCACACAGTCCAAAAGGTCCTTCAGCTAAAATTTATTCACATTTTGATGAGGATGGTAAAACTCCTTCATGTTCAGAGAAATACAGGAACAGATGGTGTACTATAACAGAGACAGGTTCACTGGGACATTAGGGGGTCTCACATTGTTGCTGAAGCATCAGCTTGCTTCACAGCAATGTGGGGTAAGCTGGAGAACAGTGCTCATGGGAACCTGGGAGATCCCAGCTGCCCAGAGCTTTGGTCCGTAGCAAGGGGCAACCTGCAAACTGAAACATTTCCCCAAACCCTGACAGGGAAAACCTAAGCTAATCTATGATTCTGTGATTTTTTTGGCAATACACATAAAAATTAAGACACACAATAAACTGTCAGTAAAGCTTGATTTCTGCCATAACAGGACAACAAATAACAACTCAGTCAGAGAATTACTTATTGGTTGTGAAGTTGGAACTGGCGGGGTTTTGGTGATTATTATTACTGTTGAGGGCGTGCTTGCAGTAGTCGAGGTGGGTGCCGGTGTGCTAGGAACAGTCGTCGTTGTCCCCGGAGTTGTGCTGGTGGTGGTGGTGCTGGTGGGAGACTCCGATGGCATTGGCGTGGGAGCAGTTGTCGATACAGGTGGGGAGGATGGAGTTGGGCCTGTTTAGAAACAGCAGAGACAGAGAAAACAAAGGTGCAAGATGCATGAGTGGGACCCAATAGGCACTGAACAATGTCAGCGTGATGACGAAGTTCACTGAGTACTAGTGGATTTCATCAACCAAAGACCCCAGTTCACAGCAAGTGGCAAGCTGCAGAGTGAAACTGTTCCTGAAAGCCTGCCGGGGAAAAGCTTCAAAGCTTCCTACGGCCAGAACTGCAGGTGAGCGGCAGAAAAGGCCACAGGGGCAACGCAAGAGAAGAAGGGGAAGAAAGTCTGCACAGCTGTGCCCAAACAGCACCGGAAATGGCAGTGCCACAAAACCAAGCCCTACTCCCATGGCACGCCATGGGTCCCGCTGAGTACATTCTCTCCAGCTGAAGGGTGAGGTCCAACAGCAGCAAAAGCAAGATGTCCCATCAGCTCCGTATCTGCCTAAGCTGGGCAGAGGCAGCAGGATGAAAAAGCTCCTCAGAGCCGTGTTGAGTCAGGGAACACAAGACCTTCTACCCAGGAACCCTGCACCCTCCTCACTTCTGAAACAGCCAGCCCAAGGGCTACCTTTGGGCACCAGCTGTGTCAGGGAACGCACAGCAATTACTCCCACCCCTGACCCCATACAGAAGGCACAAGTTGAGGGGCTCATGGGCCTCCATTTCTCCCGCAGCAAGGCAACACACAAGAGCACAGACCAGACAAGTACCTATAGGTGTTGTGGTCGGAGGTGGTAGGGAGGTGGTGTATGTTGGCGTGGGCATGGATGTGCTTGTAGTAGTCGAGGTGGGTGCCGGTGTGCTAGGAACAGTCGTCGTTGTCCCCGGGGTTGTGCTGGTGGCGGTGCTGGGGGGCAACGTAGTGGTGGCGGTGCTGGTGGGAGACTCCGACGGCGTTGGCATAGGAACAGTTGTCGATACAGGTGGAGAGGACACTGTGCTCGTGGTGGACGAAGGTGGGGCAGTTGTGGTGCTCGTAGTAGTAGCAGTGCTAATGCACTCTGGAAAGTTGGGGGTGCAGCAGACACTGATCTCATAATTGAGGCAGACTGGCATCGGTATTATACCTCCTATGGGCTGATCACTATTGTTACAGGTGAGCCCTGTGTTAACATTGCATTCGACCTTTTGCCCTAAATCTGCAATGGGAATGTCAGGGAATTTCTCTGCTCTGCATGAAATATTCTCAACTTTCACACAGTCCCAGGAGGGGTCGTTCTTCTGAATATTCTCAAAGGTTTCGTAGTCACCACTGTTTCTGTCAGAACTATCTGGGTAACTCACATCAATCCAGTCTGTCCAGATGCACTCACACTCTGGAGGACAACAGCAAGAAGAACAAGTAAAAATAGTCAGAACAGAGACTACAAGCCAGGGCACCAGCACACTCTCGGGTGCTGCTCTGGGTGTCCACTGTACACAAGGGTGCCGCTCGGCCACTGCTACACCAGTCAGCCAGCCCTGGCCACAACAAAGGTCACTTGTGTGGGCAGGCCTCCCCTTCTTGGCCCTACAAAGCACACTAGGGCCAAGTCAGGACACAGGCACTGCCGAAACACATGTGTCTCCCCCTTGCAGTGAGGACACGTTGCTGTATTGGGCTTCTCATGTGCAAAATACACCCACATAAGGACAATACATGAGATGGAGCAGGACTAAGCAGGGACTCCCACCAGTCTCTCATCTGCTCGTGCCACTCACACCACCTCACTGTCTCAGGGAGAAACCAAACACTGGGAGTGTTGTCACCACAAAGGAAGCAGGCACAGGACACCCACTGCTGACAAATCGTTGGCTCGTGTCAGAGCAGTGTGCAGACAGCACGAGAAAAATGCTGATGGGAATGCTGGGAGAACCCAGTTGCCCAGAACTTTGGTTTGTAGCGAGGGACAATCTGCAGACAGAAACCTTTCCCCAAACCCTGCTGGGGAAAAGCTTCAAAGCTTCCTACAGCCAGAACTGCAGGTGAGCAGCAGAAAAGGCCACAGGGGCAACGCAAGAGAAGAAGGGGAAGAAAGTCTGCACAGCTGTGCCCAAACAGCACCGGAAATGGCAGTGCCACAAAACCAAGCCCTACTCCCATGGCACGCCATGGGTCCCGCTGAGTACATTCTCTCCAGCTGAAGGGCGAGGTCCAACAACAGCAAAAGCAAGATGTCCCATCAGCTCCGTATCTGCCTAAGCTGGGCAGAGGCAGCAGGATGAAAAAGCTCCTCAGAGCCGTGTTGAGTCAGGGAACACAAGACCTTCTACCCAGGAACCCTGCACCCTCCTCACTTCTGAAACAGCCAGCCCAAGGGCTACCTTTGGGTACCAGCTGTGTCAGGGAATGCACAGCAATTACTCCCACCCCTGACCCCATACAGAAGGCACAAGTTGAGGGGCTCATGGGCCTCCATTTCTCCCGCAGCAAGGCAACACACAAGAGCACAGACCAGACAAGTACCTATAGGTGTTGTGGCCGAAGGTGTTAGGGAGGTGGTGTATGTTGGCGTGGGCATGGATGTGCTTGTAGTGGTCGAAGGGGTTAGGGAGGTGGTGTATGTTGGCGTGGGCATGGATGTGCTTGTAGTAGTCGAGGTGGGTGCCGGTGTGCTAGGAACAGTCGTCGTTGTCCCTGGGGTTGTGCTGGTGGTGGTGGTGCTGGTGGGCAACGTAGTGGTGGTGGTGCTGGTGGGAGACTCCGACGGCGTTGGCATGGGAGCAGTTGTCGATACAGGTGGGGAGGATGGAGTTGGGCCTGTTTAGAAACAGCAGGGACAGAGAAAACAAAGGTGCAAGATGCATGAGTGGGACCCAATAGGCACTGAACAATGTCAGCGTGATGACGAAGTTCACTGAGTACTAGTGGATTTCATCAACCAAAGACCCCAGTTCACAGCAAGTGGCAAGCTGCAGAGTGAAACTGTTCCTGAAAGCCTGCCGGGGAAAAGCTTCAAAGCTTCCTACGGCCAGAACTGCAGGTGAGCGGCAGAAAAGGCCACAGGGGCAACGCAAGAGAAGAAGGGGAAGAAAGTCTGCACAGCTGTGCCCAAACAGCACCGGAAATGGCAGTGCCACAAAACCAAGCCCTACTCCCATGGCACGCCATGGGTCCCGCTGAGTACATTCTCTCCAGCTGAAGGGCGAGGTCCAACAACAGCAAAAGCAAGATGTCCCATCAGCTCCGTATCTGCCTAAGCTGGGCAGAGGCAGCAGGATGAAAAAGCTCCTCAGAGCCGTGTTGAGTCAGGGAACACAAGACCTTCTACCCAGGAACCCTGCACCCTCCTCACTTCTGAAACAGCCAGCCCAAGGGCTACCTTTGGGCACCAGCTGTGTCAGGGAACGCACAGCAATTACTCCCACCCCTGACCCCATACAGAAGGCACAAGTTGAGGGGCTCATGGGCCTCCATTTCTCCCGCAGCAAGGCAACACACAAGAGCACAGACCAGACAAGTACCTATAGGTGTTGTGGTCGGAGGTGGTAGGGAGGTGGTGTATGTTGGCGTGGGCATGGATGTGCTTGTAGTAGTCGAGGTGGGTGCTGGTGTGCTAGGAACAGTCGTCGTTGTCCCCGGGGTTGTGCTGGTGGTGGTGGTGCTGGTGGGAGACTCCGACGGCGTTGGCGTGGGAGCAGTTGTCGATACAGGTGGGGAGGATGGAGTTGGGCCTGTTTAGAAACAGCAGGGACAGAGAAAACAAAGGTGCAAGATGCATGAGTGGGACCCAATAGGCACTGAACAATGTCAGCGTGATGACGAAGTTCACTGAGTACTAGTGGATTTCATCAACCAAAGACCCCAGTTCACAGCAAGTGGCAAGCTGCAGAGTGAAACTGTTCCTGAAAGCCTGCCGGGGAAAAGCTTCAAAGCTTCCTACGGCCAGAACTGCAGGTGAGCAGCAGAAAAGGCCACAGGGGCAACGCAAGAGAAGAAGGGGAAGAAAGTCTGCACAGCTGTGCCCAAACAGCACCGGAAATGGCAGTGCCACAAAACCAAGCCCTACTCCCATGGCACGCCATGGGTCCCGCTGAGTACATTCTCTCCAGCTGAAGGGTGAGGTCCAACAGCAGCAAAAGCAAGATGTCCCATCAGCTCTGTATCTGCCTAAGCTGGGCAGAGGCAGCAGGATGAAAAAGCTCCTCAGAGCCGTGTTGAGTCAGGGAACACAAGACCTTCTACCCAGGAACCCTGCACCCTCCTCACTTCTGAAACAGCCAGCCCAAGGGCTACCTTTGGGCACCAGCTGTGTCAGGGAACGCACAGCAATTACTCCCACCCCTGACCCCATACAGAAGGCACAAGTTGAGGGGCTCATGGGCCTCCATTTCTCCCGCAGCAAGGCAACACACAAGAGCACAGACCAGACAAGTACCTATAGGTGTTGTGGTCGGAGGTGTTAGGGAGGTGGTGTATGTTGGCGTGGGCATGGATGTGCTTGTAGTAGTCGAGGTGGGTGCCGGTGTGCTAGGAACAGTCGTCGTTGTCCCCGGGGTTGTGCTGGTGGTGGTGGTGCTGGTGGGAGACTCCGACGGCGTTGGCGTGGGAGCAGTTGTCGATACAGGTGGGGAGGATGGAGTTGGGCCTGTTTAGAAACAGCAGGGACAGAGAAAACAAAGGTGCAAGATGCATGAGTGGGACCCAATAGGCACTGAACAATGTCAGCGTGATGACGAAGTTCACTGAGTACTAGTGGATTTCATCAACCAAAGACCCCAGTTCACAGCAAGTGGCAAGCTGCAGAGTGAAACTGTTCCTGAAAGCCTGCCGGGGAAAAGCTTCAAAGCTTCCTACGGCCAGAACTGCAGGTGAGCGGCAGAAAAGGCCACAGGGGCAACGCAAGAGAAGAAGGGGAAGAAAGTCTGCACAGCTGTGCCCAAACAGCACCGGAAATGGCAGTGCCACAAAACCAAGCCCTACTCCCATGGCACGCCATGGGTCCCGCTGAGTACATTCTCTCCAGCTGAAGGGCGAGGTCCAACAACAGCAAAAGCAAGATGTCCCATCAGCTCCGTATCTGCCTAAGCTGGGCAGAGGCAGCAGGATGAAAAAGCTCCTCAGAGCCGTGTTGAGTCAGGGAACACAAGACCTTCTACCCAGGAACCCTGCACCCTCCTCACTTCTGAAACAGCCAGCCCAAGGGCTACCTTTGGGCACCAGCTGTGTCAGGGAACGCACAGCAATTACTCCCACCCCTGACCCCATACAGAAGGCACAAGTTGAGGGGCTCATGGGCCTCCATTTCTCCCGCAGCAAGGCAACACACAAGAGCACAGACCAGACAAGTACCTATAGGTGTTGTGGTCGGAGGTGGTAGGGAGGTGGTGTATGTTGGCGTGGGCATGGATGTGCTTGTAGTAGTCGAGGTGGGTGCCGGTGTGCTAGGAACAGTCGTCGTTGTCCCCGGGGTTGTGCTGGTGGTGGTGGTGCTGGTGGGAGACTCCGACGGCGTTGGCGTGGGAGCAGTTGTCGATACAGGTGGGGAGGATGGAGTTGGGCCTGTTT
This sequence comes from Grus americana, assembly GCF_028858705.1. Classification (NCBI taxonomy): domain Eukaryota; kingdom Metazoa; phylum Chordata; class Aves; order Gruiformes; family Gruidae; genus Grus; species Grus americana. Next base: position 28,727 of record NW_026561399.1, on the reverse strand, counting down.
AGAAACAGCAGAGACAGAGAAAACAAAGGTGCAAGATGCATGAGTGGGACCCAATAGGCACTGAACAATGTCAGCGTGATGACGAAGTTCACTGAGTACTAGTGGATTTCATCAACCAAAGACCCCAGTTCACAGCAAGTGGCAAGCTGCAGAGTGAAACTGTTCCTGAAAGCCTGCCGGGGAAAAGCTTCAAAGCTTCCTACGGCCAGAACTGCAGGTGAGCGGCAGAAAAGGCCACAGGGGCAACGCAAGAGAAGAAGGGGAAGAAAGTCTGCACAGCTGTGCCCAAACAGCACCGGAAATGGCAGTGCCACAAAACCAAGCCCTACTCCCATGGCACGCCATGGGTCCCGCTGAGTACATTCTCTCCAGCTGAAGGGCGAGGTCCAACAACAGCAAAAGCAAGATGTCCCATCAGCTCCGTATCTGCCTAAGCTGGGCAGAGGCAGCAGGATGAAAAAGCTCCTCAGAGCCGTGTTGAGTCAGGGAACACAAGACCTTCTACCCAGGAACCCTGCACCCTCCTCACTTCTGAAACAGCCAGCCCAAGGGCTACCTTTGGGCACCAGCTGTGTCAGGGAACGCACAGCAATTACTCCCACCCCTGACCCCATACAGAAGGCACAAGTTGAGGGGCTCATGGGCCTCCATTTCTCCCGCAGCAAGGCAACACACAAGAGCACAGACCAGACAAGTACCTATAGGTGTTGTGGTCGGAGGTGGTAGGGAGGTGGTGTATGTTGGCGTGGGCATGGATGTGCTTGTAGTAGTCGAGGTGGGTGCCGGTGTGCTAGGAACAGTCGTCGTTGTCCCCGGGGTTGTGCTGGTGGCGGTGCTGGGGGGCAACGTAGTGGTGGCGGTGCTGGTGGGAGACTCCGACGGCGTTGGCATAGGAACAGTTGTCGATACAGGTGGAGAGGACACTGTGCTCGTGGTGGACGAAGGTGGGGCAGTTGTGGTGCTCGTAGTAGTAGCAGTGCTAATGCACTCTGGAAAGTTGGGGGTGCAGCAGACACTGATCTCATAATTGAGGCAGACTGGCATCGGTATTATACCTCCTATGGGCTGATCACTATTGTTACAGGTGAGCCCTGTGTTAACATTGCATTCGACCTTTTGCCCTAAATCTGCAATGGGAATGTCAGGGAATTTCTCTGCTCTGCATGAAATATTCTCAACTTTCACACAGTCCCAGGAGGGGTCGTTCTTCTGAATATTCTCAAAGGTTTCGTAGTCACCACTGTTTCTGTCAGAACTATCTGGGTAACTCACATCAATCCAGTCTGTCCAGATGCACTCACACTCTGGAGGACAACAGCAAGAAGAACAAGTAAAAATAGTCAGAACAGAGACTACAAGCCAGGGCACCAGCACACTCTCGGGTGCTGCTCTGGGTGTCCACTGTACACAAGGGTGCCGCTCGGCCACTGCTACACCAGTCAGCCAGCCCTGGCCACAACAAAGGTCACTTGTGTGGGCAGGCCTCCCCTTCTTGGCCCTACAAAGCACACTAGGGCCAAGTCAGGACACAGGCACTGCCGAAACACATGTGTCTCCCCCTTGCAGTGAGGACACGTTGCTGTATTGGGCTTCTCATGTGCAAAATACACCCACATAAGGACAATACATGAGATGGAGCAGGACTAAGCAGGGACTCCCACCAGTCTCTCATCTGCTCGTGCCACTCACACCACCTCACTGTCTCAGGGAGAAACCAAACACTGGGAGTGTTGTCACCACAAAGGAAGCAGGCACAGGACACCCACTGCTGACAAATCGTTGGCTCGTGTCAGAGCAGTGTGCAGACAGCACGAGAAAAATGCTGATGGGAATGCTGGGAGAACCCAGTTGCCCAGAACTTTGGTTTGTAGCGAGGGACAATCTGCAGACAGAAACCTTTCCCCAAACCCTGCTGGGGAAAAGCTTCAAAGCTTCCTACAGCCAGAACTGCAGGTGAGCAGCAGAAAAGGCCACAGGGGCAACGCAAGAGAAGAAGGGGAAGAAAGTCTGCACAGCTGTGCCCAAACAGCACCGGAAATGGCAGTGCCACAAAACCAAGCCCTACTCCCATGGCATGCCATGGGTCCCGCTGAGTACATTCTCTCCAGCTGAAGGGCGAGGTCCAACAACAGCAAAAGCAAGATGTCCCATCAGCTCCGTATCTGCCTAAGCTGGGCAGAGGCAGCAGGATGAAAAAGCTCCTCAGAGCCGTGTTGAGTCAGGGAACACAAGACCTTCTACCCAGGAACCCTGCACCCTCCTCACTTCTGAAACAGCCAGCCCAAGGGCTACCTTTGGGTACCAGCTGTGTCAGGGAATGCACAGCAATTACTCCCACCCCTGACCCCATACAGAAGGCACAAGTTGAGGGGCTCATGGGCCTCCATTTCTCCCGCAGCAAGGCAACACACAAGAGCACAGACCAGACAAGTACCTATAGGTGTTGTGGTCGAAGGTGTTAGGGAGGTGGTGTATGTTGGCGTGGGCATGGATGTGCTTGTAGTGGTCGAAGGGGTTAGGGAGGTGGTGTATGTTGGCGTGGGCATGGATGTGCTTGTAGTAGTCGAGGTGGGTGCCGGTGTGCTAGGAACAGTCGTCGTTGTCCCCGGGGTTGTGCTGGTGGTGGTGGTGCTGGTGGGCAACGTAGTGGTGGTGGTGCTGGTGGGAGACTCCGACGGCGTTGGCATGGGAGCAGTTGTCGATACAGGTGGGGAGGATGGAGTTGGGCCTGTTTAGAAACAGCAGGGACAGAGAAAACAAAGGTGCAAGATGCATGAGTGGGACCCAATAGGCACTGAACAATGTCAGCGTGATGACGAAGTTCACTGAGTACTAGTGGATTTCATCAACCAAAGACCCCAGTTCACAGCAAGTGGCAAGCTGCAGAGTGAAACTGTTCCTGAAAGCCTGCTAGTGGAATCCTTCCTTCCTACATCTGTAACCACAGGCACTGAAAGAGGGACAGAGGAGGAGAACGCAAGGACAGCCAAACCCAGAGGACTCCTATAGTCATGGTACTCTCAATAATGGCCTACTCTAATCTCGCACAATGGATCCTTCCAGGAATCTTCTGCAGAAGGATAGGCCTCCAAAGCAGCTTAAGTTAGACTTCCTGCCAGCTCAGTACCTGCTATGGTATTGACATGCCTTTAGTAGATGGCAGCCCTTTATTTCTCCTATGGCAAAGCAAGAGCAGAGAGTATTGGTCTTCTAAATACCTGGAGAGGTTGAAGTTACAGGGGTGGTGACTGATGGCGTGAATTCGCTTGTGATGGTTGGAGTGGGTATGAGCGTGGTGGTAATCGTTGTTGATTGCCTGCCGGTAGTGGTGATGCGTACTGTTGTGCTGATGGTGGTTGAACTTGCAGTTGGTGTTGGACTTGGTGTACTTGTAGTTCCACAAGAAATTTCACTCCACTCACAACAGTTTACCCTGATTTCATAATTATAACAAAGTTGCCACATAGTTGCATCTTGCTCCTCATTTTTACAAATTAGTCCATATGTAACATTACACTCTACTTTCTGGCCAAGTTCCTCTAAGCTCATATCCGGTTTTTCTTTAGCCCTGCATTCAATTTTTTCAGGAGCTTCACATATTTTGTTTCCATGTTTTCTTATTTCATCATAGGTTTCATAGTCACCACCACCTTCGTGAGGTTTACTAACATCAAACCACTCCGTCCAATCACATATTAATCCAAAGCATGGAGCTGCAAGAGAAGACAGAGATTCAGCATCTGAGTTTACAGAGAATATTCTGAGAAGCTTAATTTTGTATTCTGTTCTATTAAGTACTGGAGCAATGCATTGCAACTTGTTTTTTTTCCAAGAGAAAAGTGTTCTAAAACTGGTTCTATATTACCAGGTTTTTCAACAGGAAGGTTCACACAAAAATAAAATCACCAAGCTGAAGCCTTTAAAGGTCTTTCTTCTGTCTATGCTTATCACATTTTTGCAATTTTTAAAAAAATATTTATTTTTGTTCTAAAAATATTTTTCTGTCATGGCCATCTTTAATTTATGCTTCCTTTAAATGTTCCTTTGACATTTTTAACAACTTATTTTTCCGTTTAAAACTTACTTGTAGTTACTGGAGGACTTGTAGTGGTAACTGAAATAGAAAAAAAAAGGTTACTCCACCATCTGCAAGCTTTATAAAAAGAATATAATAGTAGTTTTAAATATCCTAGTTATAGTTTTTTGCTGAGACTACTGACACATTTTCTACTATCTCAGCAGGATATTGAGATGCTAACATATTTTTCAGAATTAGGAAGGCACGTTGTACATTTATAGTTACAATTTCTTCCATGAGAAGTAAATCAAAGTGTTAAAATGTTTCTTAGTGTAGTGTGATAGGACTATTCATAAGTATCACTGCATCTGTGTCAACTATAAGCCCATATACTTGTACATTCTATCTCTAAAGTTTTTTCCTTAAAGAAAATAATTTTTAGATGCACATTTCTTTTGAATATTTACCTGTGGTGGTGAGAGTACTGGTAGGAATGGAAGTTGAAATAGTTGTAGGTGAAGTAGATATTGGGCAAGGAAAAGTACTTCCAACAACTATAGAACCATTTTCTGCGCAAATGTATATTATACACATGTCGCCATCCTGTATTTGTGCCACAACCTCATTCACTTCAAAACTTGTTCCGTTGATGAGACAAGGACACCCTGCAAGAAAGGGCTTTACTGTGCAATTTTTCTACTACCAGGTAAGAGACAAAGGCAAAATACTTACGGACAAGTAAGCATTTACATGAGTCATGCATGCTCCTTTCAGAGCTATACCGGGAGCTTAGATCTAACACATAGCACTAATTTATCTTTACATTTAGAGGAGTATTAGAACATATCTAATAAAGCCCTGCATAAAATGCTTGGAAGAACAGACTTACAAACCAAGTTTTAAAGTATTCTGAGAGAAATAACAACTGCAATTTACTATCTGACACTTTTTGGTAATACTACATTTTCTAGGAGTGCAAACTCTTGTAGTGAAATCCATTAGTCTGGATACGGCACATGGGGCGAAAGAATAAACAGACATGAGAAAAAGGTTGAACAAGAAGTACTAACACCAAGGTTCAATGTAAGTGCTGCCCAGTTTTCTTTGGCCAGAATTTTTGCTTGCTCTGGAAAGAATTATTCCAAATCAGTACTAAGACTTTTGTAGAGACAGACATAGCAGTTCTATATATTTTTTTCTTTTTATTTGTAGAAAAAAACCCAAATGTTATTTACCTGGGATTGGTGTGCACTGTATGGATCCTGAGGGGCCACAGACACTAAAAGCAAAATTTTTAAAAATTAAAATGTTGCAGATGTTTTAGGGCACCTGTTAGCAGAGCCAAGAGCACAGAAACAGAAATTTGTCACTTGATCTTCATTCATACTGCTTTTCTGGGTGTAATATTTTCCCATATTGCCTATCGTTATTTCATTCAAAGTCATCACTTTAATTCTTTAAGTACAACATATTAAAATGATCAAGAACTGCTTTGTGTTGCAAGTTGCAATAATGCAATAAGAAGAACTCTTTTGCGGAGCAGTGAACTTACAGCTAGATCAGAGGTTTTTTGTCTCTGGTCAGCATGTGGTGTAATAGATGTCAGTTCTACCATTAGTAAGGCTCTAGGAATGAGCAGTTAGGACTCAACTATCTCTTTTGGGTCTAATACAGATCATTTCAGATTACAGTGATTTTGAAATCCCACTTTTAAGTGAGAATGCAAGGCAGAGTAGCCCCTCTCTTCCCAAAGAGCAATGTGAGAATCAAAATGTTGTTCTAGAGACACACCCAGGTTTCATGCCATTATATCATTTATGACACTTTAAAGAATATATTTGGTAATTTACTAATACACTTATTATAACAACACTATCAACCTGAAATCCGAATTCTTATGGGTTTGGAAAATTATGAATGAAAAGTCTAGAAACTATATGTATTTTAAGTGCAGCATTTTTGAGTTTAAGTCTCAATGGGAATAAATGGCATTGTTCCTCTCATTTGTACAGATAAATAGAATATACCAGCTTTTCAGTTGAAGTTGCATCTCTATTTGCTTGAGGGCCAGTAAAGTAAATGAGGTGCTCAGCATACATAAATTCTTTCCTGAATTACTGCAAATGTTTTTGCATTTTTATATACCATTTTGTACAGTTCTCTTCTGTGGGTATTTCATCCCCAGGAAGAACAGGAATTCCATTGATGTAACACCAACATTGATCTTCAGGCACACATTCCTTTGTCTCTTCATTATAAATAGGCTTGTCCTTAGGGCATCTGGGGTAGCAACCTGTTGATGACAAGTAGAAGAGTATACAGGATGAAGAAAACGTATAGAGTTAACTCAATGATAGGATACCTTCTGAAGTTAAATGATTCTTACTGAATCAAGCAGAGTGAAAGAAATTGAAAATTTCCAATTTGAATTTATCCTTGGACAATTAGTCTTTCCAAAAGACTTAAGCCAAACAGTTCTTATTGATAATACTGGAGTGCGGAGGATTAAATAAGAGTTTAGTTGTGAAAACTAAGGAAGTTGTTTTTTCCTAGTTCAATATCTTGGAGAAACCACTAATTTATATTAATTTCTATGGGCAGCTAGTAATTTTAAGATATAGAAACATCTAGATTTTTCTACAGATATTGAAATGTGATCACTGTATCAATAACACTTTTGTGAAGAATATGCAAGATTCATTAATGAACAGGTTTTTCACTACATTTATTGGAACACTACATCTTGTTTATGTGCCTTTAATAGACCAGGTATCTCCAACCCAAACAAATAATTTATCTGCATTTTTCTGTACCCTTGGCCAGTGACCCAAACCCCACCTGCAAGGGATTAATTGTCTGCCAGTGGTCATTGCATTTTTCATGTAAATACACCTTTAAAAAATTATTGTGTCATGCTTCCAAAGAAACTCTCATAAAATCCAATTCTTAATTACATAAAGTCCTCTTTCTATTGTACTGGAATTCTAAATGGCCTATAAACTGAATGACCATGTAATTAACTGCTATTTAAAAGTCACTTCACACTGCCAGACTGTACTAAAGATGTCGTAACAAAAGTGTTCTCTGTATTTCCACTGAAGAGAAAAAAACAAAAACAATTTAGAAAGATAATTGGATATATAATAATCTGCTTTCTGGAACTTTCCAAATCTTTTTAATAATCTAAGACAATCTATTTCAAAACAGAGAGTCAACTTTTTAAAAATTTTTTTATATTTTGGTTAGGTTTTTTTGGTTTTTGTTTTGTTACGAGTGGTTCAAGGATTAAAATAGCTAAGTCAAACTCTGGGCAGTTCTTTCCAGTCCCTAAACTGGAGATAATTGCTTCCAGTCCAGACAGAAACATGTTAGCCATGTTTTCTGTAGCCAAAAACGTGTCTGTTTTCTCCAACTTTATCATGTGGTAAACCAGAAGATATTTGTAAACTCATTCGCATTCTTGGATCATTGCAGTTTTCATAACATGAAGTTCCTTTTCAGTTATCAAGCACAAGGACTTTAACCTACCAATATCATAACTCTACATACTTTGAGGGGTTCAATGGGATTTAAATGGCTTGTGCATCCTGTAAGGATGGAATGCAGAATAATCTGGTTTAGCCACACATCTTGGTCTTAAAGCCTAAACAAAAACTACAACACTAAAAATGGAGGTAGCCCCCAGTAGCCCTCTGACAACATTTTGTGGTCTCCATTAAGAATCCCATATATAGCAGCAGCAGTGGGTCTGATATCAAAGATATTTTCAATTATAAAAATAGGAGGATGCCATCAAGATGGATCTGATGCATAAAGAATGATAAAGTTAAAAAACCCCAACTATCAGTAACTTGTTTCTTTGCCATGTAAAAGGTTTTCTTTCTCCTGAAATGCCCTTAGGATGGGCAAAATAACAAGGAAGTAGTAATCTTGCATGTTTCAGGATATTATCGAAGCAGAGACTTAGTTTTCTGGCTGACAGCAATGTAACTATCACCCACTGATGTTAATAAATAATGAATTACATTATAGGAAACATTTATGTAAGACTGGAGACAAATTCAATGTAACAGATTTAGGAACAACTTGTCAAGCTGACTGACTATTCCATATTCATTAAATGATACGTGGACAAAGTTATATGAAATATAATACAAAAATGGCAAGGAATTTACTACCTTCCAGGTATGGTACTGAAAAGTTGGTGATGACATTATTAATCATCCTGCAGGTTGTGACATTACTGCCACAAGGCTCATAGTGCCAGTCACACTCATTACGAGGGTTGTAGTAGTCACAAAATATCGCTGATGAGAAAAAAAAAAAGAGAAGCTGATTAAAAACATGGTTCCTAGAATGCAGCTCTCATCAGGTCTTAAAAGGTACAGGCTAAATCAATCTACATGTTAACCTAGCAAAATTTCTCTTGAGGTATAGGATCTGGACTTTCTTCTATCATACTTAAACATAGGGTACATAAAAATTTGGGGTCAAAACTCCAGTGTCCAAGATTTTCATATTAAACACTCAAGCTGCAGGGTGAAAACATTTGATTCAGATCACAAAAAAAATAAAAAAAGAATTAGCGTTGATTTTAATTTAAAGTGCAAATTTCTGACAGTATTTTTCTTCCCTAGCTACTAGCAAACTCCTAAAACTCTTTCAGTATATTCAAAATTGTTCTGCCTCGCTGTATCACATGGGCTGAGAGTCACCTCCAGCAGGCCAAGAACAAGCATATGAGACATTACAACTTAAAACAGAATTCAGTTTAGATGACTACAGATAGAGGAATGAGCTTTTCTAAACTTATATATCAGAGCTGACTGAAACTTACAACTTCTGTTTCACTGACTTCTTACACTGAAAAACAACAATTAGCCTTAATTCTGAACCAAAATGAATTTTTAAAACTAAAAAAATATATTTCTGCCATTTAGAATCTCAAAATTTTGTTTTGAGCACTTTTTGGGGAAATAGTAATTTAAATATTATTTTACATTATTTTCTGACATACTGGTATGACCATTAGCACCACTAATGGACACTGCTCAATACCGATTAGGTTAATCTACACAGGAGTACTTCTATATACTTTTGCTAAAATCAAATTCTGAATAATCTGAAAAAAAGAGGAGAAAGATAACAGGAATTGCAGTTCATGAATTATCAAGCAAAAAAGAAGGATGACTTGAAACTTAGCCTTAATACAAAAAGAAAAGAGAGAAAAAAGAGAAAAAGAAAAGAAAAAGAAAACCCAAGCTAAAGAAAAGATAATTGAAATATACAAATTTACTAGTTCTGTTTGTTCCCTAATATGCTGTGAAAATTAATTGCATTGCATAGCCAGCACAACCTTGCAGTGATAGTATTAATGATTTATTTGACAGGCTTTCTGACAGCAGCCAGAAAGATACAGTTGTGTTTAACTGTTACTCACGGCATATATCAGGAGTTCTCCAGAAAACACAAGCCTGAGCCTTGGTACATTCTTGAGCATACGCAGCAACTGCAGAACAGAAGCACTCACAATCCCCACCGCTGTCACAAGAGCAGGCATCATGAACACAAGCTTCATAGAAAGGAATTGGGTCCACCTGTTGGGGAAAGAAATGATGCTCCAGTTCGCCTCCAAATTAGTTTTCAAACTAGTAAGCTTGAGAGATCTCTTGAAATATGGGAATTGAGCTGGGCAGGAATGCAATTGTTTCTAAGAATTACCCAATCTCAAACAAACATTATAGGATTGAAGCTATTTAATGTATTTTGGATGATAAAAAACTTAAAGTAATATAGCACCTTCATAATTTGCTATGACTGAAAAAATAAAGTAAGAGTCCTTGGCAGTGCCCACATTTTCTAACAGAGTTCCATTTTACTGCTCTCAAACCCAAGATGGATTGATGACAATGAAGTCTTATCTTTCAGCAAGCTTTGTCAACCAAGTGGTGAGCAATATCAGAAAGGCTGCACTTCACAGTGCAGAAGAATTTTACGAAGCAGAGAATTTTATGCTTGCCAGTTTTTGGAGTTTATCTAATGATACATTAGCAAAACATTTCCATTTTTTTGCTTGGAACTGCAAGAGTAGAAATTTAGACTAGACTTTAGCTACTGAAGGAATCAACATAGAAACACATACTAAGTTAATTAAATTAATAATTCTTTGTGACTTTTCCACTGTGAGTTAAAAATAAACTGTTGTTAATATCACCATACTTCACGAGAGAGACAAGAAATAGAGACAAGTGCTCTCTGTACACTGCTCTGGAAGCTGTGGGCCCACACAGCTGTGGGCTATGACAATCTGGAAGCACAGTACTAGCAATTAAGCCTGTCTAAACTGCATGAAGTCAGTGATTTCCAAGAAAATCCCTTTTGTGTGTTGAATATTACAAGCAGTGGTCTCTTCAGCAGCCATCTTTCAAGCGTAGTATGCATTTCTGTCAGAAGACAGGTTTGATGATCACAAGGCCTTTCGGAACTTATAGTATTGACAGTCTCTCAACAAGAGAATGTGCAACTGCAGCACACACAGACCTATCCAGGCTAGATTTATGAAGCTAACTTGAACAGCAGTAGCAGCATATCTGTAGTGATGAATATGAGCTTGTAGAGTTGGGGCTGGCACCACTACTGACACAGTCCAGTTGCAACAGATACTCAAATTACTTTGACTAAGGCTAGCTGAAATGTGCTGACATCTGTAGTTGTACTTAATTGAAGATCACTAATTAACCATCTCCTCATTCACTTCTGATGATCTTTCTGCTTCTCCAGTAACAGAAATGCACTTGCTGTCCCATCACTTACTGCCCTCTACAAACCTTGGAGTGGCAAATTTTAAAGACTTCACTCCGGATGATGCTGCATTCTTTCTCTGCCCAGGACTTCCGATGTGGTTTCACATCACAGGGCTTAATCTCTTGTGTGACATCTGGGCACATGGAGGACTGTTTCCAGGAATTCCCAAACTTCAGAGCATCAGTCTCCTGCAGCCCATTCCTTGTTGTAAAGTCATTGTTAGACTTGTCATCAAAGTTACCACACAGACCACACACTTTGCCCTGGAAAAGAAAATTAACATATACATAACTTTTAAATATACCATGGAAGTAAGAAACAGACTCTAGTAAAGAGCAAAACATTGACATTAAAAAGGACAGCTGACTCTCTACGTAAATTATGTATTTTCATCTTTACTTCCAAACCATTTGTACAGAAATGAAACCTTGATTTGTCTGTGTACTCACCAAACTATTCAGCTGCCATGTCTTCCCTCCTTGTAACCAATTATATCTAGTGTATTTCCATGTTTCTGTGGCCCTTCATCCAAGCTGTAACACTAAAGAGTAGCTAAGACTCAGCTGAGAAGAATTAATTTATTTTCCATTCTTCTCAATTTATCATAACTCATCTGTTAATATAAGCCTGAGGGAATTTCATTCTGCTCAAAACTGTCTTTATTAAAAGCTTCTAGCATAATGAGAACCATTTCTTGATCCGTGAAAAAAAATGAGAAGCACTCACAATAGTGATAGTCACAATAGTGCATTTTTGGTAGTGCTATTTAAGGTACATCAGCCCTCTCAAGCAACAGTATGTCCCTGTCATACAGCCTCTCACCTCCTCATTCAGCCCAAAGAATTCAGTACGCTATAATTCAGCATGGTGATTTTCAGAAATCAGAACCATCTCCCTGTATTGCATAGGGAGTTTGGTTTTAACTCAGGGCTGAGATTCCATGCAGGTTTCCAAGTACATGTACAGTCAGTTCGCATCCCCTAAATTACTTTGGATGCTTGGCTCTGAATATTCACAAACTCAGAATACCTTAGATGTTTCGCTTTACTGCAATTATATGCTATGCATCCTCTTCAATGCATTGTGAAGGCCTGTAAGAAACTCCAGTAGCACCTCTGCAAGCTGTGATAGGAATAATGCAATCATCAATGCGCAAAGGATATCGGAATTAAACACGGAGTCGGAATAAAAGAACATTTATGTTTCCTTATCTCATTTATCTAATCATACTACTACTTCAGAAAAAGACAGACAGGTCCTAACCTTGTAATCAGGGGTCAGCTTGATGAAAACAGTAGTCTTCTTATCCCAGATAAGCATCACACCATTGCTAGCCTCAATAACAAGGTAGAGGCCTACTGTCCTGTTCCAATAATGCACGTCATCACCAACATCTCGCTGAATTTCTTTATAATCTTTGTTTTCCAATTTCAGTTCAGTTTTCTGAAAGGTAAAAAGAGAAATATTATAGTACTAACTTTTATGATGAGATAAAGTATTATATACTTATAACAATAGAAATCATTCTGAAACCAATAGCTCAAAGTCTGGGATAACTTTCCAAGATGACAGAAAGTGGTGTAACACCTTTGTTTGAGAGAGGTTTCAGTACCTGAGAATCTACACCTTTACAGATTAATTTGATAGGGCCTCTAACCTTTGCTTGTTATAGCTGCTTTTAGGAACGTGGCTTCGAAGCATTACCTTTTTTAATATACTGGAATACTTATATATACTCGCTATCATTACTCACCCCTAGAAACATTTTAATAGCCTTTGAGCAGGTGACTCCTGTAGTTCCACAAGGGACATTCTCTGTGATGATACTGAACGAGCCGCTGGAATTTTTGTCACCACAAAAATCCTATTGAAAAAGGAAAAAATGCACATAAGAAAATTAGGCAGAATACTTATTTTTTAGTTCAATCTAATAATAATTACAACCATTTAAATCTCCACAATGTATAAATATTTACTGCTGCTTCATATGTGAAATCCTACATACATATATTTTTACACACGCACCAACATATACACATACATCTCTGCATACATATAAAGAGCTAATACAGTCTCATGTGTGGCAAAACCTGGGAAACAAGTGGGACAATAGAACAAAATGAGGAACATATCTTTAAATACAAATATCTTTGTTTTGTAAACTTAGAATTTTGATTTATTTCACAACTGATAATGAGCTGTTAGCTCGCACTATAAAATAGTTATTACATACAATTTATGACCACTGTATCTGAAAAAAACCCCAAACATTCACACAGCTAGCCTGCACTAAAAATACAGAATTTATCTTGGCAGAATGTATAAACAGCTCAGGAACAGAGATGGCAGGCAATGAAGAATGACAAAACTAAAGAGGAAAGTAGATTTTCAAGGCATTCAGATGCCATTTAAGTCCTCCTGCTGAGCATTACCTGAGTAGCCACATATTCACAACTCCCATCAAAGTCATAGAATTTTCCATCAAAGGTGATATAATGGCCACTTCCATATATCATACAAGTCCCATAGCACAAATCTTCAGTGCAGCTCCAAACCCCTTTTTGGCAGGTACTAGAAGAGAGCAGAAGACCTGAATTTTCAGATTTTGTCAAGTGTGCGCTGTTTGGAAAACTGCAGAATAAACCAGGCAGCTACCTGATAGAGTGTGATAATGTGCACAATATCGATTTCAGTGTTACAGAGTGTCTGAAGTCTCAACTTCGATAGTTTAGTTTAGTTTAGTTTTAAGCCTATGACATGATTTTTAACTCTGGCCAGCTACATTTTTTTAGATCTGATAGTGTTTATATTTTAAAAATGATTGCACTTTCCCAATGAGAGATGCCTACTGAAAACAGAGGTAGCTATTACCACAGTATTTTCAGCATAATCTGTATTTCCTCTGATAGCAAAAAGCATGCCTAAAAATGAAGGTTTATACTTGCAACCATCACAGCCACTGTAGTACATAAGCCTAGACATGACTATTAATTTACCGCATAGAATACATTTTAGAAGAGAATACAAAATTATAACTTACCAGGTGTTGCAGTCCACTGTTATCTTCTGTCCAGGAGAATACCACTGGTTGTTATGAATGCATGGGCAATCCTTCTCCTCAACACAGCCCCCTTTCCCATCATCAAATAGACCTTCAGGACACACACAACCTGAGACACACTCGGCTTGGAACTAAGGAATGTAAGGAGAAATTGTTACTTTATGAAAAAGCATTGCACTCCACTTCTTCATAAGCACTCTGGTAAAAACTGCATTTATAACCAAACTACCTAATACTGATTAGTTTTGTAAAGTCTTTCTTTCTAGGTTTCTAATGTTTTCTTTTTCTTTTTTGATTGCCTAAGAACCCAAATCCTATTTCGCTTGGGAGGCATGACACTACCGAAGACACAGTAAAAAGAACAAGGAGAAGGAAACCATAAGGGGAATTATCATGAAATCGGCAACAAAGTAATATCACTGGGGAGAAAACAAAAGAAGGTTAAGCTAAAGAGAAATAAACTGTGAGTTACAACTGTATTTTCTGTATTGCATTGTGCCATTTAAAGAATATAGAATAAAGGAAATGTGACATGCAGAAAGATTGAATACATACATGATCAGTTCTAGGAGTATGACAGCTAAGTTGTACAGGTGTTTGGGAAGTCCACTCTGGGGATGTGTTGCAGTCAAAGTAGGTCTTGTTAGAAGAACATTCTGTTGTACCTGAAAGGTACATTGCTGGTTTAGATGAATCAAGAAAAGGCAAAAGAAATGTGTGTGAAAGGTGGTAGTTACTGAGACAGAAATCTTGTGTCTATCTGTATGGAAAAAAGAGGCTCAGTGAAGAGAGAACAAAGTGAAAATGCGTAACTGTTTCACAGAAAGAGAAAAAACAAACACTCAAAACAACTGGAGAATTCAAATGGAAAGTGGAGGTTTGGGTTTGGAGGTTGGGTTATGGTTTTCATTTTATTTTATTTTATTTTATAGAATGTCACTTACTTTTCATTCTTATTGTCACTGAAGTACACTGGACCTTTGCATTTCTGCAAACACTAGAAAAGAAGTGAAGATAGAAATTTTTTAAAAAAAAGCAAGCTCGGTGTCCTCAATTTAAATCTAAGGATTTATTTATATAAATTTGAGAGTATTTATCAGAGACATCCTGCATAATTTCTATTGATATTTCAAGGTGAACTCTATTGAAGCGCACTTATGAATTTTCACTTGTAGAAAAAGTATAGCAAGATTTTAGGCATAATGCCCAGAAAGGTTATGTTTTAAGGAATGACAGATCTTCAATTAATCTTTAATTCTACGCTTTTTGATGATTCAGAAAACAAATAATAATGAAACAGATAATGATGATCACTGAAATCAAAGCCTTCATTTGGATACACAGTATATGTTATGCCTGTTCAAATCATATGCTGTAAATTTGTTGGCCTGTATGCTTCATCTGCCAGATGAGAGAAGGAAGAATTTCACAGTTCGCACTGATGATTCATGCAGCAAACAGTTGTCAGAGTTCATGATAAAAAATCGTCAAAGTTGCTTTCAAAAGCCTGTGCTACACTAAATACATGTCAAGGGGACCTTCCTCCAGTGGAAAACACAAGCAATCTGTCTCTGACAGAAGAGGAAACAGCAATATAACATTATAGCTGGCCTCTTATCTTATTTTTAACCCTCTGTTCAACAAAGCCCTATTAACAGTGCAGCTTCAGACTAATGTTTATCTATGAAGGCCAGTACTCACGCTTCCAAAGCTACACTTCTCAATTATTAATAAATTACATGGCGACAGGATGATGCTTTGCGCAGCATGAATATGGTGTGAAGCATACTGCAAATGCTCATTAAAGCACTACAAATCTAAGCAGCTTACATGTAATACACAAATTTTAAAAGAGCTTTTATCCTTACAAACAAGAAGCCACAATAAAACATACCAACGTTCTCCATCTTTTGCGACGTATTCCCCCGGTTCCAGGTATGATCCCTTGTAATAACATGGGCACTTGGAGATGGACACACAGGTATCCTGGTTATCCAAGTATGTATTATATGGGCAGCCACAGCCATCCACAGGAGCAAAGTCTTGCAGGCAATGCTTTTCACCATCAGCAAGGGAACGACAGGTTTGCTGGCACATTGTAAGATTGTAAAGGAAGATTTGATTTCCTGGGCAAGCAGACTCTTCACTAGCTGGAGGGAAAATAAACAAGCTGATAAATAAGGGATGCAGGATGGACGATTTGACCTTGATGTTTCCATTTTGGTTTCTTTGGCGGTGCAGCATGTAATGGTAAAAATACTCCCTTAGATTTTACTGAGTACAAAAAAAAATATCACAAGTCACAAGTAATGCTAGCCTAACTTTGTTCATTGGTTGAAGACTTCTTTTTAGCTGCTACTAATGGTTTCTACTTTCATACCCATATTTGTTTCACATAATAATGTGAAGTGATAATCAGAAAGAGAGCACAATATGATAAATTCCTAATCTCAACAATACTGTACTGTTGATGAAAAACAAGCACAATGATAAACAGACACAGATAAGTAAACACAATGTAAAAGCCATGATGGCTGGGATCCATTAGTCTAAGATAGAAACAGCATTATTATTTAAACTGGGGAAAGAAGGTGAAAGTGAAAAATATTGCTTTCTTCTTTTAAAAATGTCATGAATAAATGACAGCTAAAGAATATAACATGAATTAGTAAACATTATAATCATTATCACTTTTAAGTCCATTAGACATTTCTAAGATACTCCAAATCCCTTAACATTGAGATCACTGACAACCAAATTCAGAGAGAACCTGCTTATTTCTCCTGGCTAATTAATTCCATGGGGATTACAGTTACACTACTTACTGCAGACACTTTTTCTCCAGCCTCCCAGTATGATCCCTTTGAAAGCACAGGCTCTCGAGTAAGAGGACAGGGCAGCACACAAGCATTCTTCATTGTCTTCACAGAGGCAGGTGTCATATTTACATTTCTGAAAAAAAGAATGAAAGGGTCAGTAAGCCCACAGGAAGCCAATGGGTAATTGCAACTCAGTTGCTGTGAAATATCCTGTGTCCTTTTTCTGACATTTTTATTAATTCCCATGATCAGAGAACAATGGAAGGCATGGACAAAGACCAGAGACTGGAAGCGTTGTGTCATTTCATACACAATGAAAATGTTTGGATGCTTATCCTAACCTAAGCAAAGACTCTTGAACCTTTAAAAAGTAGTCAGCCTCCTAACAACACCTTTCTTAAAGGATTTTGATACCATTCTTTCTCAGTTACAACTTCAAAATGCAGAGATCCATAAAAATTAAAAATCATAATGGCAAAATATTAACCAGATCTATGAAGCTCTTTACAAAATTTGAGCTCAGACTGAGTTCCAGGTATGAGCAAAAACTTAGGAATTTCTTCTTTTTTGCTCAGGTATGCCTAACTTACTGCTCAACAGTGATGAGCACAGGGGAAAAAGAAACTGGAGATTCTGGCATGAAAATGAGTTGGTGTTACATTCCAGCCAATACAGGACACTTAATAAATATTTATTTTTTCTGACGTAATAGCAACTAATGTGTAAGAGTAGACTTAAACTTTCTGTGCACACCCCCATCTCTTGAATCTTCTTTCCAGTTCAAATATCCAATCCAATAGAAATGTACATTAAATACAAATCATAAGAAATCAGAAGACATTTACCTTTCTTCAGCAGCATGCCGAAAGAATCTCATCATAGGAGATACTTCGGATGCATGCTATGCTGCCTCAGTTAATCAGTGCAAAAACTTCACCAGGTCTTATGGGCAAGCTACTCAGTAACATCTCAAATGTTTGAACAATGATAAATGTCTACAGTCATCTGTCTGAAATAAAGCAGTACTAAAAAGAGTGCAAGATTACAATACCTTATAGTATTCTGAAGGATCAATAATTGCGTGACATCTTGCAAAAGGACCAGCAGAGTTTTTAAGCAAAGAACACCAATGCTCAGCATAATTTGCTGGAAAAAAAAAAAGGATAAAAATTAAATTATGTCATTATATTCACTACATTCACTTATCTTCCTAGTGCCATGTCTAGTTATGTTGTCACGTAAATGCAATGCAACAATACAAATGTGAGAACTGTGCACACTTTGGGGAGTGGAGAAACTACATACAATCACTGTACACATTTCTATTCTCTGATTCAGTTATCTAGCAGTACACACGCAATCATAAAATAAAAAATCATATCTTACTGCTGTAACTTATCTACATGGAATTGTGACAGCCCTTTCCATTTGGGGACAATAAAGCTAAGTTAAACATAGCGATAAATAATACTAGGAAATACAAGCTACTTTTGCAGATAATATAAATTAATGACCTTGTTTCCCTATCTTCCAGCTCAGGATTCCTCTACAATCACTCCTTAAACTTTCACTTCAATTTGATGAGAAATTAGTGCTTGTGTGTATACATACTTGCAGAAATTAATTATTCATTTGACAGTCCTCTAAAAAAACTTCAATGTTACATTATGACTTTTACATACCTGTTGCAGTAATATACAGCAAATGCTGCTCATTCTGGCAGAAGCCAACCATCTGACTTACTAGTGAACTTACCACTTTCAATGCTAAGACTGCAGGGGTCTTCCAGCTTTTCTAGCTGGTCTGTACAGGTGGACTGAGCTTTCCATGTGTTAGCAAAGGCAGATCCTGTAGCTTCTATCAGCCCAAGGTTTGTTTTAAAATCATCACCTTCCATTCCATTAAAGTTTCCACAAAGACCTATTGAAAAAGAAGGCAAAAAATTTTACTTTTTAAATATTACTCATTGTCATTCTAAAAGGTGAAAGGGGAAGGGGCAACTGATCACAAACATTTGAAACAGAAGTTCATACAGCGGATTCCACCTCAATATTAATGCTGAAGTACTGAAGATTTGGGAGCCCTATTTTAAATTTTTAACCTCTTGAGAAGAATACTCTTCATGAAGATATCTCTGCCTCAGGAGATCATCACCCTAAGCTGTATTTTTTGTGTTTTCTGATGATATTAAAACCACAAAATGCACCAAAAGTCTGGTTTTGTGGATAGGTAAAAATTAAACTGAATAGAAAAGTAAGGAATATTCTAAGAAACATTCATGTACTGGCATCAGTGATAGGCCACTTCAGTATGAAATAATAAAAACACATTTCTAGTTTGCTTGAGTCAATTCTCTTCCAGTGTTTTAGTTTCTGCTTTTAATTTTCTCCTCTTGAATCACCCATGTAAAGAACATAGGACTCTTCAGCTATGGAACAGCATGGCTTTGCTTCCCATTTGAATAGACACTTGCCTTGAAGTTTTCCTTGAACTGACTGATCAACAGTCACAAACAGCTGCATGATTGGGAACAACTGGATCTGCAGCTGAAGTCCAAAAGAAGTTTGTACAACGAAGTAGTAGGAAGATGGCTTGAATACTGAGAAGCTGGCTGAAAAATAAAACATGAACTGTGCAGTAAACACACATATAAGCTGCTGAGAGAAACACTTCTTATTTGATTCTAAGGTATCACTTGCCATGAAAACTCTGACATCAGGATCAAATTAATAATTTTTTTTCCTTTAAAAACTGCTTGCCAACATATACAATGCTGGTCTCCACTAACTTAACAAGTTGATTACCTATAATGACTCATCCCTGGGATCAGAACCAAATTCAGATTTTCTGCAATACAGCTTCAGTGCTAACTCATTAATGCTGAGCAATCTGAAGATCAAGAAATTTTCTGAGAAAGCATTATCCCAGCACTATTGCATACAATAAGTAAAAGGCATGTCTCTAGAAGCCAATACATAGCTAAATACTACTACTAATAAAATGTTAGATGCTTATAGATAAGGTAATCAAGCCATTATAAAAAAATCAACAGAAATGACATACAGAATCAGCATAGTGGAGGAACTGAGCTTCCTAATTAGAGTGATAGAATCATAGAATATATCGAGTTTGAAGAGACTCATAAGGATCATTGAGTTCAACTCCTTGCTCCTTGCAGGACTACCTAAAACTAAATGATATGACTAAGACCATCGTCCAGACGTTCCTTGAACTCTGACAGGCTTGGTGCTGTGACCACTTCCCTGGGGACCCTGTTCCAGTGACGAACCACCCTCTCAGTGAAGAACTTTTTCTTAATGTCCAATCTGAACTTCCCCTTATGCAGCTTCATTACATTTCCTCATGTCCTATCGCTGGTCACCAGAGAGAGGACATGAGCACCTCCCACTCCACTGCCCCTCTTGAGGAAGCTGCAGACTGCAATGAGGACACCCTTCAGCCTTCTCTTCTCTAAACTGAACAAATCAAGTGACCTCAGCTGTTCCTCAAAAGTCTTGCCCTTGAGACCTTTCACAACCTTGGTCACCCTCCTCTGGACACATTCTAGTAGTTTGATGTCTTTCTTATACTGAGGTGCCCAAAACAAGGTGGGGCCACACCAGTGCAGGGCAATCATCTCCCTCAACCGGCGAGCTATGCTGTGCATGACACACCCCAGGATATGGTTGGCCCTTTTGGCTGCCAGGGCACACCATGGACTCATTCAACTTGCCATCAACCCAAACTCCCAGATCTCTTTCTACGGGACTGTCCTCCAGCTTCTTGTCCCCCAGTTTGTATGTCTAACCAGGATTACCCCATCCAGGTGCAGAATCTGGCACATGCTTTTGTTAAATTTCATATAGTTGGTGATCTCCCAGCTCTGTAGTCTATCCAGATCTCTCTACCCTTGAGGTAGTCCACACCTCCTCCTCATTTAGTTTCATCAGCAAGCTTACTTAATGCACATTTGACTCCTGCATCCAGACCATTTATAAAAAAAAAACCATTAAAGAGCACTTGCCCTAAAATTGAGCCCTAAGGAGCCTCACTGGTGACTGGCTGCCAGCCTGATGTAACCCCATTTATTATAACTCTTTCAGCCTGATCCATCAGCCAGTTGTTCACCCAACATATTATGGACTTGTCTAGCTGTATGTTGGATGTTTTGTCCAGAAGGCTACTCTGAGACACAGTATCAAAGGTTTTGCTAAAGTCCAAAAAATCAACATCTACTGGCTAATCAATTTCTTACAGCAAATCTGTTATTATATGCTCTATTTATCCATTTAATCTACTTATTAGATGGTCTATTTTATTGCCTAGAGTACTTTAATTTCTCTAAACTTTCAGCTACAGACTGTAATTGGTTTTGTGCAAGCATTCATGAATGTATCATCTCATGAATACTTGTCCTTTCATATAAAGAATTACTTTCTTAAAAGTAACTTGCCATCTGCAGATAGGCCAGTAAATAAGCAGCAACATGTACTCTGTCAGTGTGCTGCCTGAACATATCTAAAAAGGAGTGATAAAGAGAAGTTCTAAATTCCTTTCAAAAGTTACTCACTCACAGCTCACAGCTGCTGTCTGATAGTGACCTTCCACCAGAAGTTAGGCTCCTAAATTAGGTGATCTAAGTCAGCCTCTGAAAGTGTGTGTCTAAATCCACTGATTATATAAAAAGATGTTGATGTCTCAAGTGAGCTGGGAAGATGAGAGGATGCTACACAGCACATCCTTCTTTCCTGTCCTGATTGACTAGAAAATACAGCAGTTACCTTCTGCCAGACTTTCTTCCCACAGGAAAAAAAAAAGGATGGGGAGGAAGTGGGGAGGGATAGTCATGCCTGAGCCTCACCATGACTGAGAGCCAGGATGTGCCCACACCATGTAGTCAGACTTGGAGAGTGCTAAATACCCCTCTTTATAGGCAGGTTAAGTTATCAGCTTTAAATTAAGCCATGACAATTTTTCTTTCCCAAGCTACATGCTGGAGTATATTCAAGATGTATGAAAAAAGTGAAGGGACATTTCTTTCAATCATCCTCTGTATACAGAGTCAGTATGCCCATGAAATTCTCAGTGATAACTGCTAAATCACATTCATCCCCAAGTTGTGCCAAAATCTGAACAAATTTCATATGCCTCTCTTCCACTTTTGCCTCTGAAAAAATACACCCCCACATGAGAAGTCAGGTGTGTGACACATGACACACAAGGCTATGTCCCTTACCTGACACATGAGGCACGTTCACTGTCATCTCATTCAGTAACACACTGCCATCTGATCTGAAAACCACCACCTGTATAATAGCAAATAGAATCAATGAGGTTCCAGGTACTGAGAGGAAAAGGAACTAATTAAAAAAAAAAAAATTTTAGAGGGGAAACATTTTGTACACTTAGACTGTGACTAGAACTTAATATCTTTGAAAGGAAGAATCTCTCTGAAAATTGAATGAGGCAGCAGACCTGTAGGATAAAAGCAAAGCTCATTTATATTAGGCACCTTGGTTTCAGCAAGTAAAAGAAAATATTGAGCCTTCAGGATCTGTTGGAAGATCCTGCTCCCTATAAAAGCATGTGCCACTGCTTCATTGTAATGGTTTAGTATGCTTCTGTCATGGTAAAAAAGCAGTTTGTTAATCTTCCTCATACAATTTCTGCAGATACAGAAACAGTAAAATGATGGGTTTCTGATTTGGTTTGGTTTTGTTTTAGTTATGCTGGCAAGGACATGGAAGACCAGAATCACAGGAGGAAAATTATGTGTACTTATATGTAAAATTATGTATAAATATAGTCAAGATATTCCCATAACCAAACAGAATACTAAAGTGAATGAAAATGTAAATATTTAAGAAGGCTGGATTCAACATTCAAAGATGGGATCTCTCCTCAAAATTACTCAATTAGATCTATGAAATTATATCTTATTAAAGTAAAATACTGTGAGGGGAGGAAGAATGGTACTCTTACTTCCAGCCAGCCTGGAATACAGTGGGAATAATCATATAGCACAGAGCAGGGAAGGGAAGAGGGGAAAATATCAGCTTATTCGAATCTCATCTTTTGTTCAGTTTAGGTCTATTTTGAGTTCTAGAGGCGGAAGCCCAAGTTGTTTTTCAGCCTGAGATGCCTTATATATCTACAACAGTGACTCCAGAAGAATTAGTTATTGCTCCACAGTAAGGGAAATATGCTAATTTTCAACATATCTAGCAGAATCCACAGAACACTTACATTTTTCTTGTGATCTACTAACAGCACAACAGTCTTCAAACAGGTCTGCCTGTCTGTGGAGCCACAGGGAGTCAACTCTGCCAGGAGAGCATGACTGTCATTAACAGTACCCTACAATCACAGGGAAATAAATGTCCATTAGTCCAATCAAAAATCTCACAAGATGATTTCCAAAACAAAGACTGAAGTCATCAGTTACAATAACTTAGATATTAAGACCACCATTTCAGCACCAGCTCTGGAAGGTGAACCGTCTTTCAAACAAATTCAGTGGTATGGTTTCTAGTTCAGCAAGATCTTTGTCATTCTCTAGAAGAAGAGGCCCCAGATATTTTAGGAACAGATGAATAAAAAAGTTGCCTAGCTCCTTTCCCTAACTGACTTTGACACTCAGACACAGAAACAGCTGTTACAGATCTGGCTGAGAGCTTCTAATCCTGAGAACTACCAATTTTTGCTGTCTGCCTATCCATGCAGCCAGAGTGATCCTTTGATTTCTTATACATGAAGGACTCCACTGGATAATGAAGCATACATAGTCTACTATCTGACTAAGTTAACCACGCATTGCAGTAAGGGCCCAACTCCCCCCTAGGGCTATTACAGCCCATCCTGAATTTTCCGGTACAGATTTTAGCATTTCTGCTTCCCTCATCCCATAAAATATTGAATAAAACAACAATTCACAGCTGTTACATATCAGCATGCAGACATTCTGCATTTACTCTACAAGAGAAAATCCCTACAGTACACAGTACCTTGGCCAACACATAGTAACAGTCTCCGTGAAAGGTGTATTTCTTCCCATCAAAGGTGGTAATATGGGAACCTCCTTCCACTGAACATGTGCCTGGACAGGGCAGATCTTTGCACGTCCATCTGCCTGAATCACAGGTGCTATAAACAGACAAATAAAAAAATGCTCGTAGATACCACAGGAGCTGAGAGCACTGAAAGCATCTGTATACCTAGCAAACAGCAAGATATCCCCAGGTGTTTTAAAACTGTATCTTTGAACCTTTCCTTAAGATTTCCCCTCTGCCATATGCCATAAATACACAAAAACTTTTCAGAAAATTGGTTGTATAGACATGCAACATAAACATTAAGCTCAGAATGTTTTCAAGAAGTCTCCTGACTAAGTGGAAAATCAAAAAACTCAGACCCATTCACAATCACTTGAAGAAAGGTGTATAAACAACCATGATCCTTACCATTCTTCACATTCATTGGTAATGTTTTCTCCAGGTGAATAAACCTTTCCATGGAGTTTGCAGTGGCACTGGCTAACAGGTATGCAACCTTTTTCAGTAATATCATCATACACGGTTCCTGTAAAGCACAACAGTAAACTATTCCAGCTCTTTCTGAAATAAACAATTTCCAAAGAGGAGGAACTCTCAGGGGAGGCATGTTTCAACTTGACACAGAAAGCAGAGGCTGAGATTATCAAAGCTGTGAAGAATACTGTTTCTACTTTTTGTAATATAAGACACATGGAAAACACTTTTATCCAGCTTTGAAAATCTAAGTCTATCCACTTATATAACTATACACAGATGAAAAGCTTAATATACGTATACAATAACAATCTCAGAATTTTATATGTTTAGATTTTCAGTCCTTCTGGCATACTCTGTAGACTATCACTGTAATCTTTTTTCCTAAGTTTGACAGTAAGTCTGAGAATTTCACTCACTGTCCCTCACTATCACTCTCTGGGTAAATTATGTCCATTGTCTCAGAATTATTCAACCTAAAAACCATTATTTTCTATATATTAGCAGAGGTCCGTTTGTTGAGAAATAAAAAGCAGATTTATTACCTGTCATTCTGTTAAATATAATTTAACTATAAAATCAATTATGACCTCCATTTTTAAAAACCTTATAATAATGCTGCCGGGGGAGGTGGGAATAATGAGAGGCAGTGTTAATTTTTAAGATATAACTTGACTACTTTTAATATTTTAGCTATGACCTCCTTTGCCAGAGCTCTTGGTTTTGTTCCGTATACAATAGCTAGAATAACACTTGCCTTCAGGGCAGAAACAACCATCCATGTAGTGTTCCTCACAAAGGCTGCTGACCTCCAAGTGTGCACAAGTATCCATGCAGGGTGAGCTGCTTTCTCTATAGATCATGGTATCAGGACAGGTCTTGGCTGAAAGAGTGAGAAAGATACCACCAGTTATTTGAATGTAAAATCCATCATCCTTCAGAAACCACAGATCACATTCCCTACTCCCCTCAAGTCAGTGGTGTCCCAAGCCAGACTCCATCTGGCAAAATATTTTGGTCTGTTTCTGAGATGCTTTCCTTGCTTTTCTTACTCTCTGCTATTAGTGTCAAATAGTTCAAATTATCCCAGTCATCTGCAGCATCAGACCTCACAGTTTTTTGGTGTGAACATAGTTTCTACTTGCTGAAAAAGATTTCTTAATAACAAAGGTAATAGAAGAAGAAAACAGGAAGAACATAAACTGTAGTTTATTGCATTACTGGTATGAAATTTTATAATACATGCAAATAGTTTTGTAAAGAAGGAATGAATTTAGATGTTTCACAGTGCTACATCCATTTGTTTCTTTGTAAAATTTATATAGCTGCTACTTACGGCAAAAGTTTTGTGTCCTCCATTCACCGGCCGGCCACCCACATGTGAACACTGGCGAGAATACTCAGAGATGGTGCTGCAGAGGCAGAAGGAGTCCTCATTTCCATTACATGCACACTTGTCCTGCATGCAGGCTTGGATGTATGTTTCCACATTAAGACGTAACCGACAATCAACAAATGCAGAGGAAGTCAGCAACCTCTCACACTCATCACGCTAAGGAGGAAGAGTAATAATATTTAGGAGATTTGTAAGCACTTGAGCCTCTAGACACTTCCTGTCTTGTCATAAAAACTGTTGCTTCTGAACAGCAACAGTTATTCAAGAAAGGAAGAAGAAACCATTTGTCCTGGATGGGACAAAGTCTTCCCAGCTTCTCACACATAACTCCCTGTAGCACAACGATGTGCATGTGCCCATGCAAATGAAGTTCATCACTAGGAATACTCACATGCCCATTACAGCTTGGAAGAGCCTGAGTTTCATCAGGGTCTTCACATTTGGCATTGGGTTTGCTGATCTTCTGTAAATTCCCATAAGTAATTGAATTGTAGCTTATATCTATGAGAAAAAATTACAAAGAGGACTTGCTGAGCCACAAAAATTGACAACAAGGAGCATCTGATTCCTGGGACTCTACTGATCAAGGAAAACAGCTACTATGGTATTAAATATGCCTGTCAGACACAGGTCTCCGCTCTGAATTATGTCTATTATGTCTAAGTGCGTTTAAAAATTTAAAGTGGTAACAAGAAGGCCAGTAGAGAAAAGGACAAAGTGATTCATCTGGAATAAAATAACATTAGACCAGGAATGAAGCACTGGAACATAACATTTATTCTGGGGCAATCACAGAAATCTCTCAGGTGAAATAGGCTCTCCTGTGATGCCCCTGTGCACAATGCTTATTAGCCTATCTTCCATGATAACTCTCAGTATGGTAGGATGACTTACCTCCATTGATAAATTCATTGTAGATTGGAACTCCATTGTAATCCCCACAGAGACCACATGTATGGTTATTAAATTTGCTGTCCAGCTCCACCTACGTAATGGAAAGGAAAATTAAAACCAGAAAAGAATTATCTGGAGAATGAAGACATTCCAAAGCAAATACATTTACTCAAAACAGAAGTTGCTACATGACAGAAGTGATGATGAACTCAAAACTCTTAGAGAAGTAGCTATTGCAAATGAATTTGCAACATAGTTTGTAAACACACAGTTAGATGCAAAAAGTAATACAGAAAACAGAAAAAAAGTGACTGAAGCTTCCCTATTTCAATAATGGTGGTAACCACCACAGTGATAAAGATAAAAGGGAAAGCATTCTTAAAATCAAAGGATTTCCCCCCATCCCCTTTTTTTTCCCTACTGGGATAAAATATAAGCCTTACTATAAAGTAGGAAAGTCGATGACGGTAGTCCTTTAAAAGACAAATGAAGGAAAATGCAGATTGGACTGTGGGGGTGCTATAGCAAAAACATTAACTATTTCTTAGAAAGCTCTTTCTCCACTTCTTGAGATCAGTAAGATCATCTGCATGCCATACGGCTACCTCTATCACATTGCAGAGAAATGAACTTTATGTTTTTAAAATAAAGTACTATGAGTGTCAGCTGGATGAGTCAGCCTAACACTCTAGCTCTGTTCGGTTCATGAGATTCTACTTCTGTTCAGTATACAGTAATCTGTTAAATCCAGGAAATACTAATAAAAAAGACTTGGATCATACATACCATCAGTGCATCTTCATGATTCCATATCAGAACCAGGCCTAATTTGGCAAAAACCTTGGTGTAAATGTCATTGCTCTCAATAAGCACACCAGAGCTGTAGTAAGGTGTCTTCACACTAGGAAGAAAATCAGACACTTTGCATTAGTAAATAAACATAATGGGTGACATGAATGTCTACAATAAGCCAAATACCCTAATGAATAAACCAGTCTATGTCTACCTGATCATAGCTGCATAAGATGCCTGGTTTTAATGAGGCATAAAATCCTTTTTCTCTGATACTTGACATAATAACTCACTGTCTTTAAAAGGCAAAGCAATTTCAGAGGCAAAGCCTCTCCGAGGGTATGGGTTCTTTAAGAAAAAGTCAACATGTCAGATATCTTCAACTTAATCAAAGGAAAATCCATCATCATTGTGGTATTAAGAGAGGATATTCAAATGCTCACTGGTAACTTATTTCAATGAAAGAAGTAACTATATAAATGGAAGCTTTTCTTTACCAAAAGATCTGACAACCATTTCAGAGAAAATGAATGTTCCTTTGCAAAGATCCTCTTCCTCAAGAGAGAGTTAAAAAGCACAGGCTGATACAGTAACTACGAACAAAAGTTTGAAAAGAAAGGGTAATGTTAAGAGGAATTCAATAGTTTGTTTCAGTAGTTAGTTCATTAGTTTTCAGTTCACAGGACCAAGCTTGTTAATGGTGACAGCAAGGCATGTTAAGGTGACAGAAGGTTTTTGTCTGATAAAGAATCAATTCACAAGATCTCCCTCCTGTTCTTGTATGTCTGTCTTACACTGCTGAATTTCATTCAGCAATAAAGGGATTGTGGCAAGCAGCCTCATCCTATAAAATCTAGAGAACTAGAGTCTGTTCAAACAGAACAATATAATTGTTAACTATCAGGATTCATGTATGTTTATGCATTTCTCCCCTTAACCAGTCTCTTGAATGGGAGAATTTTATCTCCTAATTTCGTGTCACTGGGATTTTTCCAACTTTTCACCTCAGGCATTTTTAACATGGTCAAATGACTTGCACGTCTAAATACTAGGTGGAAACTGAGAAGTTGTTATTTTAACTTTTGGATGCATTGTTCATCCTTCAGACAATGAGGCCTGAAGACATCGTGGTTTTGGAGAGGTATTGTAAAACATTGGGCAGCTTTTCACCTTTCAGCTATTACAGCATGGAATATTTATCTTTTTTTCTAATACTAGGACATTCAATCAATCAGTGGATCGGGTACCAAAAGGCAAATTCATACATTTTTCTACTTTACAGTTTTCACTTCAGTAGTGTGAAATGCTATTTTACATGACAATGGATCATATGCCATTTAAAGCAATATTGGAAATTAATTCTACAAAAACCTAAATTCACCATGCAGCACAAACTTTTCTAGAAGCTTTCTGTTCA
>NW_026561398.1:0-60418 GCF_028858705.1 Grus americana | reverse complement strand
AAAACAACTGAGTATTAAAGGACACAAGATTGTCAAACAAAAATGGATATTAATCTACAAAAGGTTTATCTCTGACCTTCCTGATTTTAAGAACCGGTACAAGAACTCCCAGTTTACTACCATAAGTTTATAAAAAGCACATAGCTGCTCCTGCATCACACTTCCTTCATTTCCGTTTTGTCCCATCACAATGATCTCTTCTGTTTGTAGATGTCTCTGGGTACAACTAGACTTCATAGCATGTCGGATTCTCACTCGAGTCCTGATTCATGGTTATCTGGATCCAGTATGAGACTGGGGTTTCACCATGGCTTCTTTCCAATGTTTAATGTCTATGGAAATCAGTGCACAGAGTAATGAAGGGTGTGTGAATGCTGCTGTCTATTTTAGATTTTGTCCTATTATAGTTTGGGACGAAGCAAATATGCACACTGGGATTCAGGAGCAGAGTCTCAGCACTTTACTAGTTTAAATGTAACTTTTGTCACATGTGCAGATCCTAAGACTGCTGTCTTTTTTAGTTTTATGATTAAACCCCACCCTTTTCTCATTAGTATTTGATTAGCTTTTAAACTCTCCCACTCCACCTGGAGATGTTTTATTATTTTTACAAGGCAAAAGTTTCTCAGTCTTTATGACTGAAGATGTTTTCTTAGTTATTAAGCAGCATCTGTTTCAGCAATATTACTGTAGTACCAACATAAATTTTTATTTTCTTCACTGTCATTGGGTAACACTGTACATATTATTGAACAGCGGGCAAAATAAAACTAAAAATGTTTAAAAAAATCATAAAACCAACTAGAAATAAGATTTTTAATATTGAAATGGAGTGCATTCAATGAATTAGAAAATTAAAAGAAGCTTATGCTCCAAAAGTCACCAGAAGCATATTATGGCTCTAATCCAGCAAATATTTGTGCACACATGTAGCTTTTCTCATGTGAATAAGATTAATAACATATCTAATTAGGATTTGTAATTCAGGAATCTCTGGGAAAGAACTTGTAAGAGACAAGATGCACATAGCTGACAGTAATGTTTTCTGGGAGATCATGGCCTTTTTGTTCTTTGTATTTATGCTCACCTAACCAGGTATGCTGTGGAGATTATATTTTGCTTGAGACTTTGCTGGGAGACTGTCTTGGCTCAATAATACATCTTTCTTCTTCCTTATCCTTTCCATTTTCAGATCTGTCTTTTCTGTTTTGCCACAGAGAACATTAATTCTAAGATCTGCGCAAAATACTTACATAATTTAATTATATGTACACTTTTCACTACATTTGATAACTCCACAAAATGAAAACATCTTATTTAAAGTATTGCAGATGAAAACATATCAGAAATTATGTAGTCCCAGTTCAAAGCTTATATTTGCATTTTATATTTCTTAATTCAGACCAAATACCCTTCTTTTGCAAACAGAAATTATTATGTTCAATACAAGAATTGCTAGACACAATTCAATCTTTATGGTATATTAAAGGGACAGACTAGATGACTGAACAGTCCATTAAGTTTTAAGAATCTACATCTATTTATTTATTTATTTATTTATTCATCAAATATCTGTATTTTTGTTTTAGTTGATCACAGCTCATAAGCTGAATTGCAGCAACCAGTGTTCCTATCTTGATAAGGCATCTCAGTACAATCTGAAAGGAATATTTTTCATTGTTTCTGTAAGGAGTACCTTAGAGTGAATAGGATGATCTATTTTCAGTTATCTTTATATCATCCAATAGTCAAAAATGCAGCTAGGATGATTTGTTTCAAAGGTTTTTCAGCTAATGTTGTTTCAAAGGCATTTCAGCTCAAGATCACAGCTGAAGTTTTCTCCGAAAAGTTTCTATTAATGTATGAAACTTACCCATAATGAATAATTGCAGTAATGGAGTTATAGTAAGTAGTAACAAAATGTAGATAAGACCACTACAAATATGTAAGTATTCCTTCTTGGCAAGGATATAGATTTTTTCCATGTACACATGAAGTCTGCTTTCTAGGAAAATTCAGGATGCTCCGCATGGAACTCAGAATACTAAATATAGGACCATGAATAATCAGAATACAATCTCAGAAAAAATCAAAATACAAATTCATGTTTCTAAAATCAGACCCTTAAAATTGCAATTTGATACACAAGTCAGCCAGCAGAAATCACAGACTGTGCCAGCTGCACATCTAACTACCACTATACACGCAACTTTTGCTCGCATTGTATGAATAGCTTCATTATATTTAGACATTTCCTAACATGTCAGCTTGCTGAAGAGCCAGCTACAGAGGACTTTCTTCAAGGTATGTCTAGTTTAACTGGGTAGAACTAGGAATCAATTGCTGCCAAAGAGTCATGTAACACAAATGGATGATGCTAATGACTTCACTTTTGCAGAGGAGAGATCATTTGAGAATGTAACCTGATATGATTACTGTGTAACCCTGACTATCAAGCCTTTTTATGAATGTGATAAGTCTGCAAACTTGTATTATGTGGAGGAAACTGTCGGTATTCAGAAAATATAATGGGTGTGCACTGAAATGAAGGATGGGGAGAGATAAGAACGGAAAAGGTGCACCATTTCTGGAAACTGTCCTTCATCCAAGCTAAGTAAGGGAACTATTACATCTTCCTTTGCTGTAATGTCCTGTTTTCTGGGTTTGATCCTTAACTCGTGTGAAACTATTTAGTCCCGTTAACTAAAGTGGGGCTGTGCCAACCTACTGCAAACAAGAATCTGGCTGCCCTACGTGCTGGTCAGTGTAGGTAAGGAAGGTGGTATGGCATGTGCTTCACCCATGAGGTTTAAGTGGCTAGCTGCAGTTGTTGGGTTACTGTCACAATTTAGGAATCCTTAAAATAGCCTCTCTCTCTCTCTCAATGCTTATGTTGCACTGGGTTTTGCACTTTTTTTTTTAAGTTTAGTTTTGAATAAAAATAAAATTGTACTCAAAACTAATTATGAAATATAACTTGAACATCTCAATTTCAAGTTCTTGATACTTATTATGATAGTCTGTGTCCATATAAGTTCACCTAAATATGAAGGGGAAAAAAAAGAGACAATAATTTTGTGTAATAATCTTGGGTTTATGTACTGTTAGTGATTCATCATATTTATTGTCAGCTAACAGAACATTGAGGATGCAACATAGCTAATTTTAAAAAATGTCTAGTATGAAATACCCTGCTGTGTTACTGAACATTATGTTCATCTGACTGGCTAAGGTGCAGCTTGATATTTTGTCAGTGACAGTTTAATTTCTGGATCAGTGTACTTTTGAATGATTTTTAGCCAGTATAATGCATCTATTCTGTGCTTAATGGGATCATTACTATTTTTCAGCAGATATAATTTTAAATTATATACAGTCACAGTAAGACCAAATCACAAGACATCATATGTCTTACTTCATATGTGAGAATTTTAGTAGGAATATTCACTGTGATGGTCAGATATTTTATTATAACAAGTGACAGCATTGGTTACCAGACATTTGATATCAATAACAAATCTTTTTAATTTTATAGTTTGCATTATGATACCATTTTGTGATGTAAGTCATTTGATTTTGGCTTGCTTTAAGATATGACATGATTAGAGAAGCATACAGAAGTGTACTAGTATCACAGTATTACCCATTTATCACCTAAAGAACAGCATCTTTTTTTTTTTTTTAAATAATGAGATGTCAGCAGCTAATTCAAATATGTGATGCTTTATGAAATACTAGGTATTTATGTAAAACTGGCGCGTACCAATGGGCATTTAATTTACTTTAGGGAGGATGCTAAAAAACCAAAGAAAGCACCAAACCAGGGAACATTAGAATGTAGGTTTTATCAAAGGACTTCATTATTCTCCATGTATGTTTGCAGTAGGATATCATTTTTAATTATGCAATAGTTAGGAATTCTGTAAGAATTCTACCTTTCTTAATTCTCATGAGAAAAAAAATCAGCAAATTAAGTTGTGAATCTGTTAGTAGTCTATACCTTATTAGGTATTCCTCTGATATGATATTGAATAATTTTTTTCCTTGCAATGTACACACGTACATACATACATATATATATACAATTCATAGAATCATACAATCATAGAATGGCATGGGTTGGAAGGGACCTCAAAGATCATCTAGTTCCAACCCCCTGCTGCGGGCAGGGACACCCTCCACTAGACCAGGTTGCCCAAAGCCCCATCCAACCTGGTCTTAAACACTTCCAGGGATGGGGACATCGTACGTACATGCAGAGTTATGCAACATAAAATTCACGTTACAGGACTCTGTTAGGAGAAAATAGTTGGATTTGCGAAATGAAGAAACAGATATAAGATTCCTTTATTTGAGATGCTGTAGGGAAAAAATGTGATCATGAAATTTTAAGCAACTGCAATCAAGACCTTATAATTAGATGTATCAAATCTAAAGTTGAGCAACTGCTCTGTTCCTTCACAACAGATTTACAAAACCATCTTCCACTGCAAAGTATAATATAGTCAAAATTATAACATCTCACAATTTTACATTGATTCAAAATAACTGAAAAGTCAAGACAATACTTCCTGGTAATAACAAGATATCTCAGTTTCACATTTTATTGAACAAAATGCTAGTATTTCTTTGCAGAATGGCTTTCTGGTTCTATTTTAAAAAATGTTGTTTCACATACCAACATACATACTTAAAATATGAAATTGAATTTTTTTCCATTTCACCATGTGTCATTTTCCCCCATTACTTCATAGGGAATTCATTTTCAAACAGAACTGTGGAATGTCAAAGTTTCATTTAATTTTGGAGCAAAGGAATCACTCATAGAATGATGTCTTCTTTGCTATGAAACAATGGTTTTGTGTAAATTTAAATGGTGGTAATAATGACATGAAAATATACATTGTTAGTTGTTAAAAGCCAAACTCCATTTGATTTAGTATTGTGAAACCAGAAGTAGATCTATAGACTTCAGAAAAGTTTATTCATATTTATGAAAGTGCAAATAAAAGTATTTTTTTGCTGAAAACCTTAGGAAACTGGCAAGAAATTTAATGATGGTAGAATTTGATGAATTTGGCAAGAGAATAATTTTGCAATTCAGACACTTGTAATGGATGAGGAAGGAGTTATAATAGAGGAAAGTAAGTATGAGGATTTCTATTGCAGGAAGAGGTAGCAAATAACAGGGCTAGTGCATTCTGTTGATAAAGAAAAGAGCAGTTCTGCAGAAATGTCATATTGAGATCAATGTGACCATTTTAATATTAGCATTTTTGTATACTTAGTGCACTATAAATAATTGCATATGGTTATCTTTGCTTCTTTTTGGTCCTCGGTGCAGTAGTAGTGCCATCTAATGTTCTAATTAATCTGCGATATCTTCCAAGTCAGACTTTCAACAGGAACAAAAAAAATGCTTCCAGGAATGATGAACTTGGCCCAACTCCAGCTGATACTGTGGCTGCTGCTCAAATCATCTTTTGGCTTTTATGGCAACATAATCAAGTTAAGAAAATCTGGACAAGATACTTGGAGTCAATCAAGTGCTCTATTTTACTTTAAAATGCTGAACAGGTGCAAGTGGGATACATTCAAAATGGTCATTAGGCAAAACTTGCTTTGAGGAAGGTGGAGCCAACATCTGTGCTTATTTTCACAGAAACAAAAGAGCAGGCCTCCCAAGGAAATGTGAGTAGGCTCCAAATGGATGAAGCAGCAGGGCTGAATAAAGCATTCTGATTTAAGACTTTCCCTGCTTATAGTAATTAGCATTTGAAAAAAAGCATGATCAATCTTTTTTTTTCTCTTGGGGTAGAGAAGGAGGAGTCTGATTTAATTAAGAAGGACATTAACTCCAAGCACCTACCTAATCAAATATTAACTATATTCAGAACAGGAAAATTATAATCGTTTTATAGTGATTTAAATGTTTCCCTCTATAGCTGCATGGATTCTTTTTTTTCAGTGCATTTTGGTTTTGCTAAAAACTCTGGTCTTAGTTTACCCTTCAGATGTTCTGTGTTTTAATGACTGGCTGATAGGACCCTCCTGCAATAGATCTTTACGACATCATTTTATATTTTATATCCTAGAAAATGAAAAAGGATTTTGTGTAACTGTGAAGTAGAACCAGGTTCTTAAATCATAATGTGACAGTTTATACTATCAGTGAGCTAGCTGAAGATATCTGAAGTTTGTATTTTTGACTCTCTTGTTGTCTCTAAGAAAGAAATTGCATTTTATGTACTGCATTTATGTTATCTTATGATCTTCCTCATTTTGGGGTTTGAATGAGATACTTGTACTGAGTTTATGCATTAACTTTTCTTGAAATGTTTACATATTAAGGTGTTTGTTTTGGTGTATTGCTAGCATTTGGCTTCGTATTTCTGTCCTGCTCAGTCCTGGCACTGCAATGAATGCTGTAGCCATGTGCAGTTAGATGAGATCACAGAGGAGAACCAAGCATAGATGGAACTACATTAATACTGGAAAATCTCTTAAGGATTATGTCTGGGCCTGCTTTTATTAGTGTGTTTCCATGCAATATACAAGCACAGGCAATTATTTCTAGCTGATATTATAGTGTCATATGTTGCAACATGGTCTTGCAGACATAGTAGTCAAAAAGGCTTTTTTCTGTCCCCAGTAGGCCAGGAGAGCGCATTGGGTTTTTTTGGAACTCGTCTTTCATAAAATCCATCCTTTTGGCATTCAGTAGACTATGTGCATTGTACAACTGGCGACACTCTAAGTCAGTCTGAAATTTGATTCTAGTCTGGCAAATGGTGGCTAAATTATCAAATTGTCCATTCATGTTGCCAAGATTTTACTTGAACTGTACTTGTTGCCAGTAAGTTTTGTACTACATTTAACATAGTATTCTATTTTTTTGTTGGGTTATTTAAAACTAAGCGTTAAAAATTCCAATTCCCAAGTGTCTTCATATTAATAACCAAGGAAAATCTTTGTATGATTAAGTTAGCATTTTGTGGAAGTTTTAAACTCTAGACATTCACAGAAACTTTTCCGACACTTCCCTTTTTGATTAGATATACCTTCATTCTTCTTTCTAGTGTTAATAAAAGAGATGGATTTATACAGTTAAGATTTGTCTCTAGGAAAGATTCATATTGCCATTGGCATAAATGTGAGAGGTATTCCAGCAGAATTTTACCTGTTAGAAGTCTTAAGTCTGGAAATATATGTTCTCAAATAGCCAAAATAGCCCAGATATGGCATTTGAGATAGGCTACAAAGTTCATCTACTTGTCTTTGGGGAAGGAAATACATGATGAAGGCTGTCACTTCAGAACCATTCTTCACTATTGTTTTTTAAACTCTAGAGATACTAAATAAGACATTTTCCACTGTGGTAGGCAAATGAATTAAAAGATCTTAACATTCAAATAGAGAAAGAATATAAGGTAAGAGAAGGAAATTTTAGTCATCTCACATTATTAGAGAAGAACAGAAGCAAAGACTTGCAGGTTGAGCTTTGTGTCATGTTATACTTCCTAATGCTTTACAAGCTATATTGACTTATATGTCAAGAGCAATCATTTCCTCTTCAAAGATGTGTGTGACCTTTTGTGCATCTTTGCAGGCAGAACACAGCAAACACAATAATAAAAACACATACTCCATTTTTCTTTTTTCTCTTTAACCATATCACCAGTTTTCTGACAAAAAATACAGCTTGGTAATGAGCTTCTGAAGTTAAAACATCATCTTCTCTCTGTTTTAACTATTTATTTATTTATTTATTTGGGAAAAGAAATAAAAGTTCCAGACTTGCAACTGAACAAAATGGTGGCAACCCCAGCTATGGAGCATGTGATGCAATATTGCATTTTAGGCTATTGGCCAAGAATTTAACTGGAGCTGCAGATGTTTAACAACAGTGAAAATCATACATAAACACCAACTAGAATAATTTTTCTTTCCTTTTCTCAGTTCTTAAGGTGCAGGATTGACTCCTGGTTTTGGAATCATGGATTGAGACCTCGTTTACCAATTAAAACACAGTACCACAGTCTTTACTCAAGTATGAATCTTCCTTCTTAGTTCTGTGGCTTCTTCCCAAAACATCTCTTTCTAAATCCTTTCCTTACTGTAGGATCATCTTCTCTGGAAGGGTTGGCCAATCCCGGATTGCTTTAGTGGGATGAGTCCTTATAAATTGTTGGAGAAATGGGATAACAGAAACCTTGTGCAGTTCATCAAAGGGTGCAAAGCCCTGTATCTGGGGTGGAGCAACCCCAGGCACCAGTACGTGCTGGGAGCTGCCCGGCTAGAAAACAGCTTTGCAAAAAAGGACTTGGGGAGCTAGGGTCTTTTCAGTGGTGCCCAATGACAGGACCAGAGGCAATGGGCACAAAGTGAAATGCAGAATGTGCCATCTGAACATCAGGAAACAATTTGTTACTGTGAGGGTGAGTGTGCACTGGCACAGGTTGCCCAGAGAGGCTGTGGAGTCTCCATACTTGGAGATACTCAAAAGCCATCTGGACACGGTCCTGGGCAACTGGCCCTGCTTGAGCAGGAGGGTTGTACCAGATGACCTCCAGAGGTCCCTGCTAACCTCAGCCATTCTGTGATTCTTTAATAGATGTTTCCGACTCCAATCTTGCAGAAAATAGAGGGGCTTGCTCGTTCACACATTTGTCAGTGCAAGCTTAGGACCTCAGTACAATTTCTACCTCTAAATAATCAGATCTGAAAATATTAGTATTAGGGCCAGTTTTTAAAAATCTTTTTCTTATGAACTTCAAGTGGAGTGGCATGCCCAAACCCCAGTAAAAATCTGGCCATTAGTTAATAAATTTAATGTGCATTTCTTTCACCCAACTCAATATTTTCTGCAAACAGAACAACGCAACATGTATTTTCTGTTTCATTTAGTAAATTTCAATAAATTAATTTCCTGTTATGAGAATAGGATTTTTTTTCCTGAATATTAATTAGTTGTAACTAGTATTTTTCACTGAAACTGGAAATGCACCAGTGTAAAGTTAAGGGAAATTAGCACATACTTGGTCTTTTGAGTGTCTATTTATGTGGTGTAATCTAAACTGGATGTTTAAGATGAAACCAGTGTGCCACTACTCAGTCAAATGTAATCATGTCTCTCCAAAGCTGGTTTCACCCTCTCAGTCATATATGTATTTGTTTTCTCTGCT
Organism: Grus americana; assembly: GCF_028858705.1. Classification (NCBI taxonomy): domain Eukaryota; kingdom Metazoa; phylum Chordata; class Aves; order Gruiformes; family Gruidae; genus Grus; species Grus americana. The sequence continues at coordinate 51,233 of NW_026561398.1, read as the reverse complement.
CATGAAGCAAACTCTCTGCCCCTGAAGGTGATTGATTGCACTGAAGAATGAACCTCTTTATCCACAGGCCACCTATACTGCTTGTCTCTTTTGGCTTTTGTGCCTCCCTATCTAAACTCTGACCCAGCTAGATAACAACCAGCTGAAATAATCTCTTTAGACTTGCATACATTCATTACTGAAACGTACCAGTTTCTGTCCAGCATAAGAGGAGATTGTATATCTTGTATGCGATAGTGGGAATACTACTTGATATGAACGAATGCAAATGTGCTCTTACAGTTAAGTTTTTTCTGTACTTTAGAGACAGCAGAAGAAGGAATACCATTGACAGTCTGCTCTTTTGAAACCTTAACTTTGGAATTTATTAATAAGGGTGTGTGGGATCAGATTCTTGATCTTTCACTTTGTTTCCTCTTGAGCTTCTGAATGATATGTATTGGCATTAAAAATCACTGAATGTTTTATTTGCTAGGAAGAGTGTGTTAAGCATGTGATGTTATATTTGTGTGTACCTGGGGATATTTGTGTACAGATGTATATGTGTATACATATATGTATATCTGTGGATTTTCTGAAATGAGCAGTGATCTGAATGTGAGCATTTCTGAATTTTTGGTCAAATAATAGAAATTATCTTATTGCAGCCTGTTTTCAGAAAGTGTTAGTACAGATTCTGAAAAAAAAACCAAACCAGAGACACTTCAGTGCTACTTTATTCTGAAAATGGTAGTCTCTTTGGGGAGCCGAAGCACAACTATAAAAGAATATAGTCAGTTATACAAAGGAACTTGGGAATGTTGACATTTAGTATTGTCATACATAACATTTGAACATCTAGATAGCTCCTCATCTAGGTTGCTCTGAACCTAAAACGCAAAATATTTCTCTAAATTCTTAATATGTCTCATAGAGCAAGCTAGGGATTTCCAAAGGGAATTCAGCCAGCGCTTGAAAAAAGTCGCAGTGGCAAAGATATGCCTAAACTGTCCACAGGAGGTGCCAAGAGAAAAGAGACATGACTAGAATCCTTCTCCTTTGAGATTTGCTCTGAGATATGCAGCCTGGAAACCTCTCTTGTAATTACATGCCTATAACATCCTGACAAATGCAGTAGACATCTGGAATGTAAAACTCCAAGCTCTAGTCCTTCACAGTCATAGATCCATATCTTTAGTTTGTACTTCTCGGGACAATGGATCCACAGCTTCGATGTCTCCTACTAAGGCTCTGTAACTGTGCAGAAAGCAATTCAAGAAACAGGAGTCAGAGTAACAAAAAGCAACAGCAGTAGCAAATCCACGCTTTTATTCCATCAAACTCAGAAACAATACCAACCTGTGTTACTACTGCTAGAATCTTGTTGCACCAATATGACCCTATCATCCTAGATGAGTTTTGAAGAACTTTTCTATTCTGCAACATATAAGGCTGTAATTTAAAATTACTTTAGCCTTAGTGGAACAAGAATTACGACTGCCATTTCTATCTTTTTCATCATAAATGAGGACCTAATGTGGAAAGATACTTTTTTTTCTATTAAATTTAATACAGACTGATAGAGGTCAACTGGACAAGGTCTTAAAAAATTACAGCACAAAGGAACTCTTCTGATGCTTTTTTAATTCAACTTTGTAACAGGAAAAACAAAGGACAAAAATAAATGAAGCTGTGCATAGCTAGTTGAGTTGCAGAGCCGAAGATGAACACGTAACTGAGTAGATGCTTGTTTTCGTTATTAACAACATTTTAAATAATATCATGAACAGGTGTTCCTCAGGAGCCAACAGGACATATTGGTGTTTCTGAGGCTCAACAGGCATGGATGTTCCTACTGTATTGTTACAGTATTTTTATGTGATTTAACAAAATAGCCTCTCTCTGGATATTGCTATTACAGCAACCAAATTAGATTTATGAACCCAGCCTTCAATATATTGCCCAAGAACATTTTTAAGAAGGATGTTTTAAAATATTGTTCCATATACTAAATACATAATGAAATATTAGGAACACAGTTGAACTATTTATACGACACAAATAAATTATATTAGATCTACAGTTTACATAGATTTGCATTTAGGCTGGGTGTAACAAAGTTTATTTCCCTATACCACAGGTGGATAAAGGAATCTTACCAGTATAATTAAAGTATGGCAACAACTACATTGCTATCAGATTCTGATGGCTATCAAGAGGGAGAGGAAAATACAAAGAGTGGAAATTAATTCACACACTAATGAATTTTTTAATTAGTATTTAAAAACCCAAACTTCAGCAGTATATTTCTCTGTAGGGAACAGTATAGAATGATCCAGGTAATTAGACCAAGTGAAGATAATAAAACAAACTTATGGATAAAATGTGATAAAAGATGTTTGAAGGTCAACAGAGGCAATCAAAGCAAGGACAGAAATTTATTAGATGAAGATAAGGTCTCAGTATCACTATGTCCTTTCCCTTCCATTTTGTAAAAATTCTGCGAAGGTTCTAAAATTGAAGTTGAATAATTGAAAATATAAGCATATATTGGTTAAGATTTCATAACAGTCTTCAAACTCATTTGGGCAATTAGAATTATTTAAAATTTCCATCATGGAAAACTGTTCTTCCTTTTATCATTGGTGAATGCGGAAAATGCTTCAAATATGCTGAACCGCAAATTCTTTAGTTTTCCAATCATGCTGCTTGTGTTAGGCTGTTGTCACTAAGTGTATCCTGGCTGCCCAGCATATGTTGGCATGCTATTGCTGTGCTGGAAGTAAGTAAAGTCAGAGAAAGTGAAGTAGCCTGAGGACCTCTTCTTTGCCTCTGGATCCCACTGACGGCTGTTAGGATAGTATCTTTTTTTTTTATTTTGACGCTCTAATGGCATTTCTTACTAGGGTCAAATTGGCTGTGAAGAGGCAGAGAAGAATGGGATAAGCCTTGGTTCCATCCATAGCCTTTCTGTTCCCTGGCCTAAAGGACAGGGTGACTTTTGGCCTTTGAAGTGCAAGTAGTAACTTACTCCCTGGAGCTAGACAAAAGCAAGGAAGGGGTGAGCCTCAGATGTTGTGCCACCCTTAGCTCTGGGCTTAGCCTCCAGGCATGCATTAAACTAAAATAAATTAGTCAGAATTAGATTTTTCTGGCACTAAATTAACCTTTATTTTAAGTGCTTAAATTTTTTAGGCCTAAGGCTCATCTCCCTGGTTGCTTTGAAGTTGGGCATGTTAGACTTCATCCTGGTTTACAGCAGTGATAGTGATTTTATATAAAGGAGTCTAAGGGAAGCTCCAGGGGATAACAGTGGTAAAATTTGTTTACAGCACTGAAGCTGCTCCTCAGTACACATGTAGACTAAGTAAGACTGAGACAGGTTAGAAAGAAAAGCTAACTGATACATGTTTATGGCTAGGTAAAGCAAAGCCAGTCTGTTGAACTGCAGCCCTCAAATTCACATATTTCCAGTGCCTGGCCCAGTCCAACAGTTCAACACGTGTGAAGCAGCCCTTAAAGCCAGTGAATTATAAGATGAGGGGCCTTTGCCTTCAAACAGGAATATGTTATTGTACTGTGGTCTCATTTGTTATATCCACAGCTCGTCCTGGTTTCAGAAACAACCTGAGCAGAAAACTCCCCCACAAGCTAAAATGAAGCACAAACTCTTTTGGTCATCCCATCTGGGATTTTGATGAGATTTAAAGCAAAGTCTCCTCTCAAATTACTTAGACAATTTATTTTCCCTAGAGAAACAGTTCTAGAACTACATCTTGTGAATTTTCTTGGCACCTAGTATCATTCTTGTCACATATTCATTATGCCTTACATCAGTGCCTTGTTTCATCCCAAGAATATCTGTAGTTGCCATCTGTCTAGAAGACATGAGTTGATGGCAAGATAGTGACCTCAGCTCTCAAGTCGATCACCAACAATTTAGGGAGAAAGCAATGACACCCTTGATTTCCAAATAATGGAACTGCTTGTTTATAGTAATAGACCATCTTCTAATAAATCTATCCAGAATTATGTTTAGAGTACTTTAAAGATTATTACAAATAGGAAGATTTATTTTTCACATTTTATGAATAAATATGTTTGGGCAAATGACTTTCAAGTTTAATTTCTTCCACTATTTTTATTGTATACATTGCTAGTAATTGTTATTTATTTATCTGAATGTGTACTGCACTCCTAAATGTGATCAGTCTTAACTAACAAATGAAAAACTCTTCTTGCAAGAAAAAAAATAAACTTCTGACCTTCAGTATTTCAGAAAAGTAAGCTTAACTTGAGAATTTCAAACATTTTCTTACTAATAATTATCAAACACTTTTTCCAGTCTAAAAAAAATAAAGTAAATTTAGAAGGAAAAGATTTCTGCTGAACTCTTAGTATGACGGTTAACTGGAATGTAATTTTATCTAGGCTTTAAAAGTTAAATCTAATGTTCATAATGAAGGGCAAATGATCAATATTTTAAATTCTTGTGAATAGGAGAGGACTCTATCCATTCATTATGAGTTATTCTTGATGTATTTGTCCGTAGCCAGGTCATGTGCAAAGAAAGCAAGTGTTCACAGTGTATATATTAATATGAAAGTATAATATATTTGCTCCACTGTGTGAGTCTCCACTATTTCCTCTTGGCAGCGTTGCAGTTCTCATATAGATTATTCTATATTAATGTGAAATACATCCTGCTAAAGAAGAGTGGGAAGGTTGCTTCTGAGATGCTACTGTGATTTGGCAAGAGCTGCTATAAACCACAGGAACTCTTAGCACATGCCTCTCAGCCTGGAATAGACTTTTTTAAGCTTTCTGCAAGAAACACAAACCTTGATTCTATTTTTGTTCTGGATTTGGGAGAATGGCAAATTGCCTTATAGCAAATTTGAAAGGACAATTTAGCTCAATAGCACTTAATTTGTATTTGAAGCAAGTTAGTCCTGGAAAGAGGAAGCAGCAAAAGCTTGACTCCTATTACACATCAGTAATGAATATTGACTTCAGGACATGAAAAAACAAACTAAAAAGAGAAAGCAGCATAAGTTGTAATGAGCATATTTGACCTGCTGTCTTCGAAAAGCTGATACATAGAGGTGCCTTGAAACATCATTTGAAGTACCAAAACATTTTTCTACGTAAAATTCTACTTACCCTTGAGATTCATGCATTCAAAATGTCCTGGAAGTGACTGCACCTGAAAATACATTTTTATTGTCTCAGATGACTGTGGATTTTTCTGTCTTTGCATCTATCATAAAACCTAATTGCAATACTGTTGCAATGTATGTAAAGAGAGATATTATCACTGATAACACATTATACCTGTTTTTCACCCTGTTCTGGCAAGTTTTAGGCCACTTCCCATAATTTATCTGATTCCTTTTTGCAAGTAGTTGAGTGTCTATTCAACAGGGTCAGTTCCTGAGCTATCTTTATCTTGGTTCTTGGTGCTGGTTCCTGATTTCAGCTCTGGTACCTAAAGTCTGCCATGTGGCTCTTGGCAAGCACCAGGCTGTGACATTTTGTGTCTTTCTTCCCTTCTCTCTGTCCATCCAAGTGTCGAACAACACCTGCATTGAGTTTGTCTGCTGTCTGTATGATTAGCCAAAGGACAGATATTCAATGTCCTTCAACAGCAATATTCATGTGCAGCACACCCCAGGCCTGAGCACTTCATGTCGGTCAACTTTTGCTGTTATATTTCAGTTGGAAAAATTAGAACAGTAAATCTGTCCATTTAATTTCAAGTAGGGAAAAACTATATTGAAGTTGGATTTTTGGTAAAAACCTGGCACATGACCAGCTGTTCTCTGGCTATGCCAAAGAGTATTAAGAAGGGTATTTTCCGATCCTGCTGTTTACCAGTAGGATTTGTTTTCAATTCTTCCATATGTTGCTAATGAAAATCATACTACCAACAAAGTAGGGACAGAAGGAGGGAGATGACTTTGCTCCCTATATCTGTGGAAGCACTGCAGGGCACGCAAGAGACAGGCTGCTGCCTCAGAGACGAAGCAGCATTGACATGGTTTGCCTGGGGAAAGGCAGCAGTACACAACTCCTTATGTGAAGCTCTGTCTTTAAAAGGAACAACGGAAACCTAAAGCAGCTTGAATTTTACAGCAGGGTAAATATTTTAATAGGGATTGCTGGCCTTTAGTCATACTCTACCTGGTAGAAGAGTGGGTTTGTGGTTAAAAAACAGGACACACCTCCTGATGGTTGCTAGTAAATAAACAAGACTGGGGACTGGACTCTGGTCCTGGGGCAAAGAGGCACAGCACAACTTATATCCATACAGTTAAAGTCATTCAGTCCTTCAGGGTGGCTGTGGCCGAATATCCTTTGGGGATGGTTTTTGTTGTGTCACCGGCATGGGAGAATGATTGCTGGCAGTGGCCAGGGCCACACTGGCCAGCCTGGCAAGTCTGGGGAGGATGGATGGATGAGGGCATGGCTTGGGCTGGCTCCTTCGTTACTGTAGTCCTAGTCTTTGAGACTGAGAGGTTTCACTGGCTACCTGCCTAAGGAAAGTAGTAGTTCTGTGCCTTGGCTTCTGTGGCCACCACGTGTCATCAAAATATAGAGATGTGGAATGTACAATGAACGACAAAATCTGAAAAATCATCAATATCCACAACAGCACTGTGGTTTTTTGCATGACTCTAAGCTAGCAGCTTATCAGTAGCTGAGGCTAACCCAACAGCGCACAGTCGTGTGACGGGGGACACTTCCAAGCTGGGATCCATGGTCCAACTCTGCTTCAGAGGAATGTATGGTTCTTGGGATGCAGAACAGCCTCACTGCCTTATTTCCCTCTCCTTGACTTTGTGTACTAGATGCCACCAGCTGGGGAATTGCCAGTCAAATGTACAAAAGATAATGGAGCAGGAGGGAGGCATGGTGCCATACAACCAGCGCAGGAGGCATATACTGGGGATGTGAAAAGAGTGGGCTGACAGAAAGAGCATCTTACTGCATATGTGAGACTTGGCGGATCTTTGTATACAACAAAACTAGCAGTTTTTTCCCTGTGTCTTGTACAGGAATAAATGCAAAAAGGCAGTGGCCTTTTTGCCACTAAAGCCTGAGGTTGATGACTGTCTGTGATCATAAACCATAATAAATCACACTGGATATCTATTATAGTTCTCCTTCATTGATATTAAATAAAACCTTTAAGAAGGTGAAGTTAGCCCTGGTATTATACTACACCTTTCTATACTTGCAGTGCAACTTTCCTGCTAAAAGATTCTAATGTGGTTTATTGACTAAGATTTCAGTGCTGTAAAATGAACTTTGCGAATGAACATTCCTGCTGCTTGGGGACAGATGCTATCATCACCCATGTGGAAGCTATTTCTTATGTCCTTGAAGTCGCCCACTGGTGGAAAGTAGCCTAAAGCAAGGTATCATTAAACTACTACAGGCTAGGAAATTACAGGCAAAATTCAGGCAGAGAAAATTAAATTACTCATATTGTAATGTGCCAAGGTTAACTGTATGCTTAATTATGTAAGTGTTGCATAATCACCACAAGATTCTGCCCTTCAAAAGATTTTTTTTTTTCATTTTCACAAATGATTTTATCAGTTTTGCTGCTTCTCAAAATGTGCTTTGATGTTAGGTATCAAAATGTCTACCTCATAAATTGTTTTGAACTGCAAAACATTCAAAGCACTCCTTTACCAACTTACTTTAGCTCTTCACTTAACAGAACTGCATTGGCTAAGTGTTATTTAAGACATTAATAGTAATAATGGTTCTTTTAGGAAATGCTATTAAGAATGGAAGTTATCTTAAATCATATTAACTATCACTGAATAATAGTAACCCATCAGTGAGTAATAGCAGTAATAAATATAGTAAAAGTATTCTAAAGGCATAAGGTAAGGTCTTCATTTTATCTTTTGCAATAGTTGCAATATTCATGAATTAAATCAGATATGTGTTCCTATTGTTTGCAGGATTTTTCATTAGGGTGATGGCTCAATGTATTTTGTGAATGGGTCGTCAGGGAGTAAAAAAAAAAATCAAAGTCAAAGCACTATTAGTGCAACTAACTTAATGAAATTAATATACTAAAATAGTACTATTTTGTAATGTTTTAATGAGTTTAATCTGTTACATAATGTACTGCACATTCTTACCACAGGAACTTAGATAATATCAAAGTATTTGAGCATAATAATAAATCAATCAAAATAAAGAAGACTGTTAAAAAACTCCTCTCTTAAAATGCATATTTGCTTCTTTTCAGGTATGACTTTTTCAATTTTTTGCCTACTTTTTACATTTCTATGCAGAACATTTTTTATATTATTGGACATAACATGGTTTTATTAGATAGTTTATTGCCAATTAATCAGTTCAAGTGCTACAGAAGTTGCATATTTCTGCCAAGATACCTATTTCTATATTCAGTCTGTGCTTTATAGTTCCCTTAAATTGTTAGTGTCTTTTAAAAAATCACTAGTTACTGGATAATGAGAAAATATAAAGCCAATTATATTATTTTATAAAGCTAGAATTAGTTTGGGAGGGTTTTTTAAATAAATTTAAAACACTTGTTTAGAAAAGTAATAGCATTTTACCTTTCCCTGAAGAGCTCTGTACGTTACATAACTGTCTTATATATAAATATAAATATACCATGAAAGCCTGCTGTATGTTCTCTGACACATGATGGAGTTGGTGGTGGGATTGCAACGCCAATGCACAGTTGCAGCCAGCAGATGTCAGCCAATTATGAGTATTTCTCAGAACCTAACTTTTTTTGCCTGTAGTGCTGGTATCCATCTGGCTGCAGCAGTCAATCAAAGGGCACTGCAGAACTAGTCTATCATTCAGTCAATGAAAGCCTGCCAACTTTTTTAGTCAGGTATAATCCCTGTTTCCTACAGACTGTAGGATTTTTTAGACAGTTATTCCTTACCATCTTCCTTGCTCAAAATCTTGAGGGGAAACTCCATATCAGACAATTACTTTGTGTTCTCTACACCTTATGGCTTTCTGTAAAAAAAAAAGACTCATGCAAATCTAGAGGCGATATCAGCCTACAGCCTACCTTGCCAAAATCCAAGATAATATTGGAAGAGGGATTGAATCTTTATCACTTGAATATAATCCCTTGGGAATCCACCAACATAGCTGAAGTCAAGTCACCAGAGATGCCTGATGGTTTTGAAGTTTGGCCTTGGCTTCAGTTTTGCTACTTTGCTTACCAGCCTCTCTTCTCATACTGCTCTTGAGTTAAAATCTTTGTAGCAAACCAACTAACCAAACCAACAAAACAGTAATACACTTTGGGCCACCTCATTTGGTGCCCCCTGCCAGTCCTGGCAGCCAACAGAGCTGACAATGATATAGGTCAAATGCTGCAGCTGTAAACAGTACAGCTTTGAAACACCCTAAACATATCCTTTCTTCACCCATTCCTTACTGACAAAAATCTGTTTGATATTTAGGACCACAGGACTAGAAGGAATAACAGGTGTTCATTTAATAGACATTTAGCTTAGACAGAGCCACAGTGCACCTATTTCATATACAATTTCAACACAGCGATAGTCACCAAAGTCATCCTGACAATTGTATTCAATTTGCAACTGAAAAACCAAAAGCCATAATTAAAATGTCAGAAGAAGAGAACAGAGGAGATCAAGGGTCTTGCTGGTGGTCAAGTTTCTACATTAATGTAACTACATTAAGTGTGGGAGGGGTTTTTTTTGTGGAAAAATTCTCCATCTTATTCTTCACTCTGGAATGAGGTTGACAGCTGGACTTCATGGCCTATTGCAAGGCAAGAGACTTGAGTGCAAACTTAAGTGAAAATCCTTTGAAACTTTACACAGTCTTTATTCTGGAAAAAGTTTATTGGGTGACTTATTACTGAAGCTGTGCTGGTGTGTTATGTCTTGAAAATAATCCTTTTCAATCTTTGACCAGATGTTTGGGCCTTTTAAAGAAATTGCTCCCCCAAAAATCTATAGGCAGCCTGCAGATGTGCTAGGAGGACTTTGGGAGCCATATCTTGTTTTCTACAGATGCTGCTTTGCATATGCTGGCCAGATTTTCGTGGTGCTGGGAAATGTTCTAGGTGGTACAGAGTGACAGAGATGGCCCTAGGTCATTGGTCAAACTGTGATGCGCAACCAGTTGAGTGTGGGTGATTCTTGACTTCCAGAAGTGCAAACACCATCCATTGGTAGCTAGAGTCAGCAATGACAACTTTAGAGAAAGGTATTGTAAAAAGATGTTCAGCACAACTCTGCCAGCCCTTTTATGAGCAGAGGGAAAGCTCTCTGGTTTGCCCAGCCTTGAGTAAGAGGTACGTATTTTGTTTAGGGTACTGCAAGACCCTGTTTGCAGTCTCCCTTAAGCGTTCATTGGCTCTGAGTCTGTGGCAAGAGTTTCAAAGAAAAATGAGTGAGAAAGGACACGTATTTACCTTTTTCTGAAGAGCTCTTTTCAAAGCCCTGTGCACTAAACTGATGGATGCAATTTCAACTTACTGAGGCAGGTTCAGTTGCATGAATTTTGCAATGATACCCTTCTCAGTAAGGTCCAAGAAACAGCATGATATTATAAGGTAACCTCCACTACTTTTTCACCACATGAAATGAGTTTATTAGGACTGAGGTTAAGAGGGAAGTGCTTTGGTAATGTGTTGTTCTTGTCTCTTCATGAAGATTTGCACTGCTTTCTTCATAATTTAATACTTTGTTCATTGTACAGGGGAAAATGGCAGTAGAAGTATGTTAAAGATTTTATGTAAGTAGAAAGCCGAAATGAATGGATATTATTAAGTTTAATGAAAAATCTTTTTTAAAAAAATCATATCTAGAAGAAAATACTTCACTGTAAAATAGAATCAAGGAAGGACAAGAGGAGGAAAGAAAGAATTACTCAAACCCTGGCCAGATCTTTCATGTCATTTACCAGCTTCGCATTTAAATCTGTTCCCTGAAGAATAATTATTTGTTACATTCCTTTCTTAAAAGTAGGTTGACCCCTGAATATTGTCTACTATTTTTAACATGCATTTTTTATTTCTTCAAGTCTAGCTGCTGCTGAAATTATTTTTATCTGCTGTGGCGGAACCGTAAGATCAGAGTAACATAAAATGGTGAGTCACTAGCAGGCATGTTGATTTGACATACCACAGCTGACACACTTAGTTTGCTGTGACACTGGAGGGGGCCAACACACTATCTTCTGGCAGGTGCTGTCATGTTGTCTGAAGCTGATAGGCAGTTCTAAGTGTCCACCAGTTACCCCAACTTTCACATAAAGGCTTCTCATTGCACATTAACACCAGGTCACTATCTTGTTAGCAAACAACCCTGGTATTCAGTATTTGATAAGCCAAATATTTGAACCAAGTGACATTCAAGTATTTTTATAAAGTAACACTTTGAATAAGGCAGCTCTCACAGTTGCTTGGTTGCTAGCAATTGATTTCTTGTCATGCAAATGGAATGTTATCTACAGCTGGGAAAAATCAGATTTTTGGGATGTCCTGGAAAAGTTTTCAGACGTCTACAGATTTTGCATATATGTAGGAAGATATATACCATTTTCATCTATATGTAGGTGAAAATTCTTAGACTTGATTGCAGTAAATATATATGCTTTGTTTAAGTAAATTCCTTTACAGTTTGCACTTTGAAAAACTAGAAGTATATCATAGGTTTCCTTGGTTTGAATTTCATTTTGCTTGTGTACTCTGTGAATTATGCCCTTTGCTTGACTAAAAGTAGATTTAGACCTGATTTATTAACCTGAAATCTCTATTTCTGCTTGTCTCTATCTTCCCAGTTTCAAGGGTTCTTCTGCCTTGTTTGCTCTACTTTTAATGGCAGTTTTGTCTGCCCACTACCAGTGTCAAGTTCTTTGGGTTTTTTGGATCATCTTTTATATTTCTAAAACTGTATGTGCTGGCACTTTTTCACATAACTGCCATCCATTTTCTCTCATCTGTGGTTTGTTGCACAATGTTACATATGCATATTTATAAAGAGCACTAGTGGTAAGTACCTATATATATCAGAAGTGCGCGATCTGATTATACAGTTATGTCACTTTAAAGATATGGTGACGTGTGTGAAATTGGTCAGATTTACTGCCACTTAATGAGTTATCATATCTTAGGTGACTTACTGTGGCCCTTGTCCTGCCTGACTGTGAAGTAGTGTGTTACGTCAAATTTATTCAGCCGTAGGAGTTGGACCATTTTGAAATGCATGGACTTGAACCTGTTTAGTTAAAAAGGTATAATAATGTTAACATTGATATATTTAATTAGGTAGGAACTGATGTAACTATTCCCAGATGGGAAGGAAGATAAACAATGCTCATATAACCTTATATAATTCCTTCTTTCTATTGTCTGTACCAATTTCACTGTTTTAATTGGAGTATTGAAATGCATGATCAAAATATGGCTATAAGTTCTCAAAAAAATCCATCTGTCCTTTGGCAGGGGTGGGGACTTTTCTCTATGATGGTGTTTCTGTAATGTCTAGGTCCACCCCTTTTTTCAGGCATCTGTCCCCTCCAGGCTTCATTCCCTGTGCCCGCTGCACTTTAATTGCTGCAAGCAAAGCGCTGATACTACATTAGTTTGTAATCCTAGAAGCACTCCCTATGCTGCTTCTCTGCCTTCTTTCCTTTCAGTTAGCATGAGGGAACTAGACCACCTAATTAAAAACTCCTAAAAATTCAATGTGTCCCTCTTGCACAAAGGAAAGTATAGCAAAGAGATATTTGTCACATCCATCTCTCTCCTCAGTCTAGCATAGAGACTCAGCCTCCCATGATACAGGATCCTCTAACTCCAAAGCAGTACAACATGTTTAACCTAATGCATGTCAATATGTTAATGAAAAAAGAAATTTCAACGGGCTAGGCACTCTGCAAGAATGAACTTCAAGGTGGTCCCTTAATAAAACAGGCCATTGATAGTCATTGTGTAGAAGGGGACAGCTAGTGCTACAGATTAAGATAAGAAGTCTGGTTCTGAAATGGCATGAACAGGTGAAATAAACCGGTTATACAACTGTCCTGACTGGATGGGGGAAGAAAGCATGGCATTTGGGAGTGAATAACTTAAATGCTCACCACTCTTACATCTCCATCCTCCAAGACAATGTTTCAAGAGTACAGTTTTTTTGGTACAAGAAGGTGTTTTCAGAAGAACATTTCACAAAAGTGTTATAAATCAGGAGAAAGATAAAAAGAAATATCAATTTTCTTGCTGTTTTCATCTGAAATGTGAAAAAAAAAAAGGCTTTTTAAGAAAGCTTACAATAAAACATTCCTGGAAATGTCATTAATTTCAGCAGATTAATTAGCATCTAGGTTTTTATAATACCATCTCAATTATATGACAGTAATAAAAGCAGATCTGGTATTAAGAAAATGAGGCTAGATTTGGAAAGTTGTCTGCAGATGTTGCTGTGAGACCCTGACTTCATCACCATATAACTGTGCTTTGACTGCTGCCCTGGATGCAAACTCTTCTGGTGTGGGCTTGTTGAAAGCTCCTTACTGTACAAAAGGGCAAAACATGGTTCCTGATCCAGCCACCCCAGCCAATAAGTCAACCTCATCGGGGGCACAACTGAAATGCCTCTACGCGAACACACAGAGCATGGGGAATAAACAAGAGGAGCTGGAGACTTATGTGCGCCTGCAAGGCTATGACCTTATTGGCATTACAGAGACATGGTGGGATAGCTCCTATGACTGGAGTGTTGGGATGGAAGGGTACAGGCTCTTTAGGAAGGACAGGCAGGGCAGGCAAGGAGGGGGCGTCACCCTCTTCATCAATGACAAGCTGGAGTGCATGGAGCTCCACCTGGGGATGGATGAGGAGCTGACTGAGAGCCTATGGGTCAGGATTAAAGGGAGGGTTGGGGCTGGGGACATCATAGCGGGGGTCTGCTACAGGCCATCCAACCAGGATGACCGAGCGGATGAGGCCCTCTATAGGCAGATAGGAGCAGCCTCACACTCACAAGCCCTGGTCCTTATGGGGGACTTCAGCCACCCCAACATCTGTTGGATGGTCAACACAGCAGGGCACAAGCAATCCAGGAAATTCCTGGAACGTGTTGATGACAACTTCCTCCTCCAAGTGACAGAGGAGCCCACGAGGAGAGGTGCCATGCTGGACCTTATTCTCACCAATAAGGAGGGCCTGGTAGGGGATGTCAAGCTCAAGGGCAGCCTTGGCTGCAGTGACTACGAAATGGTGGAGTTCAAGATCCTCAGGGCAGCGAGGAGGGCACACAGGAAGCTCACTACCCTGGACTTCAGGAGAGCAGACTTTGGCCTCTTCAGGGATCTGCTTGGTAGAATAGCATAGGACAAAGCCCTGGAAGGAAGAGGGGCCCAAGGCAGCTGGCTAATATTCAAGGGTCACCTCCTCCAAGCTCAGGAGCGATGCATCCCAACAAAGAGGAAGTCAAGCAAAAACACCCAGAGGTCCCCATGGATGAACAAGGAGCTCCTGGGCAAAGTCAAACACAGAAAGGAAGCCTACAGAGGGTAGAAGCAAGGACAGGTAGCCTGGGAGGAATACAGAGAAACTGTCCGAGCAGCCAGGGAGCAGGTTAGGAAAGCCCAAGCCCTGATAGAAATTAGTCTGGCCAGGGATGTCAAGGACAACAAGAAAAGCTTCTATAGGTATGTCAGTGATAAAAGGAGGATGAGGGAAAAAGTGGGTCCCCTCCGGAATGAAACGGGTGACCTGGTTACCCAGGATATGGAGAAGGCTGAGGGACTCAACGACTTCTTTGCCTCAGTCTTCACTGAAAAATGCTTGAGCCACACTGCCCAGGGCACAGAAGGCAGGGACTGGGGGAATGCAGAACCGCCCACTGTAGGAAAAGATCAGGTTTGCGAATATCTAAGGAACCTGAAGGTGCACAAGGCCATGGGACTTGATGAGATGCATCTGCGGGTCTTGAGGGAACTGGCGGATGAAGTGGCCAGGCCACTCGCCATCATATTTGAGAAGTCCTGGCAGTCCGGCGAAGTTCCCACCAACTGGAAGAGGGGAAACAGAACCCCCATTTTTAAGAAGG
The DNA here is from genome assembly GCF_028858705.1 of Grus americana. NCBI lineage: Eukaryota > Metazoa > Chordata > Aves > Gruiformes > Gruidae > Grus > Grus americana. The sequence continues at coordinate 36,150 of NW_026561398.1, read as the reverse complement.
GTAAAAAGGAAGACCCAGGGAACTACAGGCCGGTCAGTCTCACCTCTGTGCCTGGCAAGATCATGGAGCAGACCCTCCTGGAGACTATGCTCAGGCACATGGAAAATAAGGAGGTGATTGGTGACTGGGGACAGCCAACACGGCTTCACTAAGGGCAAATCGTGCCTGACAAATTTGGTGGCCCTCTATGATGGGGTTACAGCATTGGTGGAAAAGGGAAGGGCAACTGACATCATCTACCTGGACTTATGCAAGGCATTTGACACTGTCCCGCATGACATCCTTGTGTCTAAATTGGAAAGACATGGATTCGATGGATGGACGATTCAGTGGATAAGGAATTGGCTGGATGGTCGCACTCAAAGAGTTGTGGTCAACGGCTCAATGGCTAAGTGGAGAACAGTGACGAGTGGCATTCCTCAGGGGTTGGTACTGGGACTGGCACTGTTCAACATCTTTGTCGGCGACATGGACAATGGGATCGAGTGCACCCTCAGCAAGTTTGCTGACAACACCAAGCTGTGTGGTGTGGTCGACACACTGGAGGGAAGAGATGCCATCCAGAGGGACCTTTGCAGGCTGGAGAGGTGGGCCCGTGCGAACCGCATGAAGTTCAACAAGGCCAAGTGCAAGGTCCTGCACGTGGGTTGGCGCAATCCCAAGCACAGCCATAGGCTGGGTGAGGAATGGATTGAGAGGAGCCCTGAGGAGAAGGACTTGGGAGTATTGATTGATGAGAAGCTCAAACATGAGCTGGCAGTGTGCGCTTGCAGCCCAGAAAGCCAACTGTGTCCCGGGCTGCATCAAAAGAGGTGTGACCAGCAGGTCGAGGGAGGTGATGCTGCCCCTCTACTCCGCTCTTGTGAGACCCCACCTGGAGTACTGCGTCCAGCTCTGGGGGCCCCAGTACAGGAGAGACATGGAGCTGTTGGAGCGAGTCCAGAGGACGGCCATGAAGCTGATCAGAGGGCTGGAGCACCTCTCCTGTGAGGACAGGCTGAGAGAGTTGGGATTATTCAGCCTGGAGAAAAGAAGGCTCTGGGGATATCTAATTGTGGCTTACCAGCATCTAAAAGGGGCCTGCAGGAAAGCTGGAGAGGGACTGTTTATCAGGGAGTGTAGTGACAGGACAAGGGGTAATGGGTTTAAGCTGAAGGAGGGTCGATTTAGATGAGATGTTAGAAAGAAAGTCTTTACTGTTAGAGCGGTGAGGCAGTGGAACAGGTTGCCCAGAGAGGTCGTGGCTGCGCCATCCCTGGAAGTGTTTAAGACCAGGTTGGATGGGGCTTTGGGCAACATGGTCTAGTGGAGGGTGTCCCTGCCCGCAGCAGGGGGGTTGGAACTAGATGATCTTTGAGGTCCCTTCCAACCCAAACCATTCTATGATTCTATGATATGCTCAGGTTCCCTTTGCTCAGGTCCATGCACTTGGACCTTGCAATGCATGGGTCAACTCAGTCTGCCACCAGATATCTAACTTGTTCTTATGTCAGTGTCACATTGCTCATGACCAGTAGAAAAGGCAGCCATGGGGACCTTGACTTCTCCAAGGTAGACAGAATATATAGAAACCACAAATTCAGGGTTCCTTTTGCATACGGAAGCTACTGAGCTTCAAGATAAGGCAAGGGCATTTTTTTGTCTGGTGACATGGTACTGTTGAGTCAGGTCAGACAGGCTGTGTATGTGTTTTACTCCCTTAAACAAACTTCCAGAAACCCTCTCTATGGGAGAACTTGTTCATTCTCTGGGCCTGGTGTTTCTGTGTTGCACTGAGAAGCTGTTTAGCAGCAGTACATAAGCAACAAACGCAGTTAACTCTGCAGTGAAAAATCTTAGATAAAAATAGAGCAATTGATCTGAAATATAATAAAATCTCTCAGGTGTGAACTGCTGTTTCTCATTACTGTCATATTTTTTGGCCAGATTACAATTGTTCCGCATGGATAATTCTACTTGCATTTGATGATTCAGAAGAGGGCATTGTGAAGATAATACTGTAGATTTAATGAAGCTCCCTCCTCATGATAGATTTTTTTTTTTAAAAAAAAAAAGACATATTCTCATGCTTTTACCAGTACTTCTGAGGCTATTCTGTGTTCAATGAAAATTAAAGATATGTCCAAGTATATTCATCCTACTTTTGTTCTGAGAACTGATATTTAATTCATGTTCTTCCAAGACAAAAAAAAATCTCGGTGAGTGTTCTTATATTCTGTACTGCAATAACTGAATTCAGTATATTAAATTAGTGTACTGGCTAGAAATATTTTCTTTGTAAGTGGTTCAGAGGACAAACAATGTCTCCAACTTAAAAATGGACCTTAACCTTAATGAAAGCTTTTTTTGAAGCCAAAATATAAAGGTGAATTTATGGAACACCACGAGTTAGATCTTTTAGTTAATATTGCACTCTGAATATACTGATTTTTTTCTGAGAAGACAGTAGTGGAGGAGTAATCCACTCAAACTAGTTTTCTTTCAGTTTTGGGTACTGGAGCGATATTCCATCGGTACTGTATTTTTCCTAGATACCACTTGTATTTGTTAGGACATGCTTGAATGGATAGCATGGATCTGTCTCACTTTTATTCGAATAACTTTGCTGTTTTATTGTCATCACTGTCACTCAGGGCTCAGTATTGGGACCAGTTTTGTTTAATAACTTTATCAATGATCTGGACAAGTGATTGAGTGCACCGTCAGTAAGTTTGCAGATGACACCAAGTTGGGTGGGAGTGTTGATCTGCTTGAGGGTAGGAAGGATCTGCAGAGGGATCTGGACAGGCTGGATCGATGGGCCGAGGCCAACGGTATGAGGTTCAACAAGGCTCAGTGCCAGGTCCTGCACTTGGATCACAACAACCCCAGGCAACGCTACAGGCTTGCGGCAGAGTTGCTGGAAAGCTGCCTGGCAGAAAAGGACCTGGGAGTATTGGTCGACAGCTGGCTGAATATGAGCCGACAGTGTGCCCAGGTAGCCAAGAAGGCCAACAGCATCCTGGCTTGTATCAGGAATAGTGTGGCCAGCAGGAGTAGGGAAGTGATCGTCCCCTGTACTTGGCTCTGGTGAGGCCGCACCTTGAGTGTTGTGTTCATTTTTGGGCCCCTCACTACAAGAAAGACATTGAGGTGCTGGAGCGTGTCCAGAGAAGGGCACCGAAGCTGGCGAAGGGTCACAAGTCTTGTGAAGAATGGCTGAAGGAACTGAGTTTGTTTAGCCTGGAGAAAAGGAGGCTGAGGGGAGACCTTATAGTTCCCTACAACTACCTGAAAGGAGGTTGTAGGCGGGTGGGTGTTGGTGTCTTCTCCCAAGTAAGAAGCGATAGGACAAGTTGTGCCAGGGGAGGTTTAGATTGAATATTAGGAAAAGTTTCTTCACCAAAAGGGTTGCCAATCATTGGAACAGGCTGCCCAGGGAAGTGGTTGAGTCACCACCCCTGGATTATTTAATGTGTAGATGTGGTGCTTAGGGACATGGTTTAGTGGTGGACTTGGCAGTGCCAGGTTAACCGTTAGACTTGATGATCTTACCTAAATGATTCTATGATTCCATTTCACATTTAAATAAACAGCATTTTCTTTCTAATATGGAATAGCTCAGAAAATATGGATAAAAAGAATCATGACAGGAATGTGTTCATAGGAGTACCCATATGGACACCATATTTATTAGTATGACAGCATAATCATTTCATTCATATGCCACTATGCCATTCTTTCTGGTGACAGAAGTTATCTTAGTTCATCTCTTGTAGATTGACTTTAAGAAGAAATTACAGTTAAGCCATATATCAAACACAATCTTATTTATTTGCAAGGAATTATAATATCCTCTCACCCTGAGTGTTAGGATCAAACTGGAAATGGTTTTTGTTCTCAGTGCCTTGATGCACTTTTGGTTTCGAGCTCTCTGCTTACACTTCTCTCCAGGTTACCTGCAGTTGCAGTTTAAGCTATGTTGAGCTTTCCCCAAAGTTTCTCAGCACTTGTCACACAGAAGCGCTTTCTCTGCTCACTTTAATTTCCCATACTTTTAATTTCAAAACCTTTGAAGTTATTTTAACTTTAACACAAAAGTAGTATAAAGAAGAATCAACATTTTAATTGTAGGTGACAATTGCTTTAGATTGAGAACAGCAGAACAAGAGAAAACAAAACCGGTATGCAATATTTGTGTTTATTCTGCTTGCATTGACATGGCTGCCTTTCCTTGTGGAGTGTTTCAAGATCTAATTAGCAATGATCAAGAAGATGCTCAATGTTTGTGTGATGGAATTAAACAGTTATACATTCTGAAATTGAGCATGCCATTTAGATTCTCCTATGCCTGTAAACTGTACACAAAGTGAAACAAAAAATAGATGTGAAAAATTTCTCTTTAACCTCAGGAAATATGGACTATTTGAGGGTTACCAGCATAAAGAAACCCATTGTACATCAGAATGCTGCCAATGGCTCGTTGTCCTTTTCTAGAGACATAACAAGGGAAGGGAAAAGGAACTTTTAACAGCTGTTGTGAGAGTTGGAGGTACTAAGCATTTTGGTACCACTGTTCCCTTGTCAAAACAGCACCTGATTTCAGGCGAAGGAGCCAATTATTCATCTGTGGATGAGAGAAGAAGATTGAATGGTGACTTATGTTCAGTGGGTGGAATTAGGGATAAACGGCTGTACCTCAAGTACGCAGCTAACTGAGAAAACAAACATGTTATTTGTCTTCTGCTTTAGTATAGCCTTATAACCTCACCACAAAAATTATTGTGTTTGTCTGAGTTTTATTATAGTCTCTTTTCTGTATTGCGATGGGTGCAAACTATTTTATGGCTTATGGTAGACCCCAATGATCTGCCTACCTACAGTTGCACATTTTCATAGGTCTCATACTTGCATCTGGAAGCATTGGTTACATCAGACCAACACAATATCTGTCCAAAAAATTAATAGAACAGGTGATTGTCCTCTGTATAAAACTCAGCATCCCCCTCCCCATACACAAACTTTCAGCTTAACCAGGAGAGCTGGCCTGAATTAGGTAAAACATATGAGAGATAAGGATGATGGTTTTGAGGATCATATTGGAAAAATCAGAAAACAGGTAGATGAAAACTTGCCAAGAAAATCAGAAGTATAGCTAAAACTGTATTTATAAGATAGCCATGTATTTCAGTAACCGTGTGGTTTTTGTCGTGTATCACTGTCATTATAGGAGACCTGGTTATTAATTTCCATGACAGGCAACTACACATGGAAAGTGAATATTAAAAAACTGGTTTATATTATATTTTTTTATCATGAAAATGGAATTATTTTAAAATATCTTATCTGAATTATTCCTTTTATCTTTTGAATATCTGCAAATTATGATCATACCAGATGCTGACCATGAAAGGACATGCTTAGTTTATTTAAACAAGTAATCTTAAGATTACCAGTTTCAAACAGATTTTTTGTTATTGCTTTACGGAAGAAATGCTAGAAAGATAGGTTGAAATAATAACATATTTACTTGCATAATACCTGCATTACTCACATCTTCAAAGTTATACATATGCTTAAGCCCCGTACTTGGGATACGTGATATACTAAATGACAGAAGAAACAATGTTTAAAATATAGAGTGATTATCAATTAAAAACATATTGCATAGTCTAGATTTATTCTTTCAGAATGTGTAAAAGTAGGTGAGGTATATGCCAGGATGGTGTCTGAGTTCCTAAACTGAAACTGAGATTAATTTTTTGTCCTTACACCCAAAGGTCATGATGAACATAAGCCCACAACATTATCTATAAAATGCTTTCATACAGTGCAAATAAGACTAGATGAGACCGCCTATTTTCCCGAGTTGAGTATTCACAGGCAACAGTCCCATATAATGCTTTCATATATTTATCAATTTCTTCCCTGAACTCTGCAGGTATTGTTAATCTTCATTACTCTTATTAGGGAGCTTTTTTCACAATGTTACTGTTCTGACTGGAGATCTTGTGATTTCCAGCCTAAATAGATTCATGAACAGGTTATACCATGCCTGCCTCTGTTGTGCTAATATCACAGAATTACAGAATTCACACAGATGACAAATGAAAATATCACCTATGGGTGACATTACAGTTTTGCATAGACAGCCTTGCTATTTTCAGCATGTATGTTATATATGTCACAGAATCACTAAGAGCTGTCTCTGTGATTCTACTCCCCTCAACAAGAATTTATACATATTGATAAGATCCTCCCCAAGCCTTCCCTTCTCTAGGCTGAATAGTCGAAACTCTCTCAGTCTTCCCTAAAATGAGATGATTCAGTCCCTTTATCATCTTTTTGGCCTTTTTCTGGACTCTCTCCAGCATGTCCACACATCTCTCTTGCACTGGGGAGCCCAGTACTGGACCCAACACTCCAGATGTAGCCTTACCAGTGCTGAGTAGAGGGGAAGGATCAACACTCTCGACCTGCTGACAACGGTACTCCTAATGCAGCCCAGAATGCTCATGGTCAGTTTACTGTCCACCAGGACTCCCACGTCCTTTCAGAAAAACTCATTATGAACAAGAACTTCAGAAGTTCTTCATATTTAATTAGTCTTCATTTTTTTAGGTTGACCAAGCACTTTTAAAAATATTTTTAAAGTTTGCCAGACTGATTAAGAAGATGCTAAATTAAAAATAAAAGTGTGGTATTGTTAGGAATACAAAGAGATGACTCTCTAGCTGTAGTAAAAGCAGTAATAACACTTCACACTTTCTGTATTTAGAGCATTTAATCCCAGGATCTGAAAGGTTTTACAGACATTAATTGTCATTCCAGCTCATCTCCAGCTTGGGAGTAAAACGCAATGATATTATTACTTCAATTATACAACAGATAAACTGAGGTGTAATAAAGCTCCAGGACTGACCCCTATTGTAACTGCATAGCAGAATCAGGAATGCTGTCGACTTTCTATTATCAGGGAAAGTGGGGCTGCTGGAATACCACAGATAATGGAAAAACACAGGTAACATAAGGACTAAAGAACATGTCGCTGCAGTATGGACACTCAGGATGGCAGAATTTCTGTCCTGGACACTGACTGCCAGACCCAACATGCTGCCTGTTATATAGTAAGTATTCCTCAAATGCTGGGAGGTGCCATGCAGACACGCAGCTGTGGGGAACCAGCGTGCATCTGATAATGCCATTGTTGAACTACAGCTGGACATAAACAGCTGGGGCTAAAGTGCTGCTTCCCCTATACCATAGGTAATCGCCAACTAAATAAACAGTCCTCAGTAACTGAGAGTTGGTTGTACAAGCAAGAAGCCCAGACAACCTTGCTCTTGCTTTTCCTCTTTTAGTAACAGACAATACCGATCTCAGAATAAGCCATAGATCCATTTTGTAGGCAACCACAGTAATACAGAAGAATCACTTGCAATTAATGTTGAACTTACTATTCTTGTTTGTTTGAAGTTTCAAGAATATTAAAGAGTTGGCTTCAGAGGAAGTGTCCAATAATACCCCCCAAAGCTGAGATTACAGATTTAAAGGTATTTCTTTTGATAGGTTTGTGATTAACTTTTATTTACCAGTCTTTTGAAACATTTTTTAGGAAAGAAAGTATTTTTCCTCACTGAAGAGTAAGCAGCTCATCTGAGGAAAGCAGCAGGCTTTAAAGTGCACTGATTTAGCCTGAGATTCAAAAAGAGCTGCACAGTTTTAATTTATACTATAATTGCTAAAATTAATTGTATCATTTAGAAAATTACCTGCTTTAGGCAAATGGGGGGAAAGACACTGCACATAAGGGGAAGAAAGAGACAAACTGTCTTTCCCAGTTCTTCCCGTCCTCAGCTCTATGTGGACAGTGGCCATTTTCCAGCATTTTGCCCTCTCCAGGTTAGACTATAGGAGATACACCCACTAATTCACAAATTCCTGCAGTTTGCCCTTGTCTGCAACCAAGGGAATCCCTTTCCAAGTTTTCAGATGCTGTATGTTAGACAGAAGTGAATGGAAATTTAGTTGGGGCGTCTGTAGGAAAATATGGAAGTAATTTAAAATATTTCAGTATGAGAAAGACTCTTAGCCCTAGGAATTTCAGAAGTGGTTAAGCATTATGTAGATTTTTGACGCAGGTTACTAATCACTTTCTTCTAAGAAAATAATTATTTTTTACTTTGTGGTAAGTCACCACTTTTGTTGATACCACTCCATGACATACCACCCTCTGAATGAAGTAACTTCACTACTGTGTGGCACATATGGCCATCTGTGAGGTAGGAATATTGGCACTTGCCTCTCAAGGATATTGTGCAGACAAATCCTAAAAAAAATGTGAGATACTCAAGAGCAAATTTGAGATCTCTGCTACAAATGTTTTCTATATGGAGGGTTACTTGTGAGCAATCCTTGATATTTGGGTTGAGGATCTTGATGCAGTTCTGACTTGTATGTTATGCATGGTAACCATGTTCCAGGGCTACCTAAAACTCTCTTCCTTTGCCCATGCCTCCTTCCTTCTTCGTCTGTCTTTCTCTCTCTATATATATATGTATGAAATTGCAACATATTTGAAGAAAATATTTAGACAACATCCTATAGAACTGAGAGATTTCTGATTTCATTTGCACATTTTTTTCAGCATATTATGATTATCTCAGTTGCCTTTGCTATTCAAAAGCATCTGTCAAACATTTTGTGAGGAAGGCAAAGGCTGAAAGCTAGTAACTTCTGGCACCAGGAGGAAGGCTCCTGCTCCACCTGAAGGCTTGCAGCTACAGGACAGATTCACTGCCCTCAAGGCTAAGGAGGAGCTGGGGGTGCTTTCAATCTGGGCTGGCTTACCTCGAGCCCTGTAGGAGCACCAGTAAGAAGTGGAGAGTGACAGCAGAGTGGGGAACTCCCTGCAGCCGGGGGCAGAGGGACCCATCTGCCAGCCTGACCTCTCATCTGCAGAAGTTTGCTGCTTGCCTTCCTCCTGGTGCCAGAAGTTACTAGCTTTCAGCCTTTGCCTTCCTCACAAAATGTTTGACAGATGCTTTTGAATAGCTTTGATCTGGGATGTTGTAAAGAATGCCAAAGCTTGTCTGACCCTTTTGACTATTACCCCACGTTGTTCTTCCGTGTGGGAACCAATGGTACTGCCAGAGGTCCTTTCCAACCTCAAGCATTTTGTGATTGATTCCATGATTCTGTGGTTCTCCAGAACAGGTCATGGCCCATAGTTTGCTTATGCAATCTTTGAGACTATTAATCATTTGGGGTTGTGGTGGGTTGAGCCTGGCTGGGGGCCAGGTGCCCACCAGAGCCGCTCTCTCACTCCCCTCATTCACTAAACAGGGGAGAAAAGGCATAACGAAATGCTTGCAGGTTGAGATAAGGACAGGGAGAGATCACTCACTAATTATTGGCACGAGCAAAACAGACCAAACTTAGAGAGGGAATTCATCTAATTTATTACTAGGCAAAACAGAGTAGAGGAATGAGAAAATAAAATCAACTCTTAAAACACTTGCCCCCACCCCTCCCATCTTCCCAGGCTCAACTTCACTCCCGGCTTCAACCTTCCCCCCCCTCAGCGGCACAGGGGGACGGGGAGTGGGGGTTACGGTCAGTTCATCTCACGGTGTTTCTGCTGCTTCTTCATCCTCATGGGGGAGGACTCCTCTCATCGTTCCCCTGCTCCAGCATGGAGTCCCTCTCACGGGGTGCAGACCTTCAGGAGCAAACTGCTCCAGCGTGGGGTCCCCCACGGAGTCACAAGTCCTGCCAGCAAACCTGCCCTGGCGTGGGCTCCCCTCTTCACGGGTCCACCGGTCCGGCCTGGAACTTGCTCCAGCGTGGGCTTCCCACGGGCCACAGCCTCCTTCAGGTGCCTCCACCTGCTCCGGCGTGGGGTCCTCCACGGGCTGCAGGTGGAATCGCTACACCCCCTCATCCTTCCTCCATGGGCTGCAGGGGGACAGCCTGCTTCACCATGGCCTTCACCACGGGCTGCAGGGGGATCTCTGCTCCGGCGCCTGGAGCTCCTCCTCCCCCTCCATCTGCACTGACCTTGGTGTCTGCAGAGTTTCTTACATCTTCTCACTCCTCTCTCCGGCTGCAAAAGCTCTCTCCCTCTAAGTGTTTTTCTTCTTCTTAAATATGTTATCACAGAGGCGCTGATTGGCTTGGCCTTGGCCAGCGGCGGGCCCGTCTTAGAGCCGGCTGGCATTGGCTCTATCAGACACAGGGGGAGCTTCTAGCAGCTTCTCACAGAAGCCACCCCTGTAGCCCCCCCGCTACCAAAACCTTGCCACGCAAACCCAACACATTCCACCCCTCGCCTCTGTGAATCACATATTTAAGAATTATTAAAACATACATTCAACAGAAAAACTACACACACACTAATCACATCAACAAGGAAAAAGAAAAAGAATTCCCCCCACCAGAATCAAAGCAACACTATCACAACACTAAACAAGAGTAGACAATACACACAGAATCCACCTCCCGTCCCTTCACCGCTATTTCATTCTCAATCTACGTTCAGTCAATGTTTTGCTCGTTACCTCTTCCAATTACTGTCCTTATCTCAATTTTCTCGTGCCCCACGTTGGGCGCCAAAAAGACTGTGGTGGGTTGAGCCTGGCTGGGGGCCAGGTGCCCACCAGAGCCGCTCTATCACTCCCCTCTTCAGTAAGGCAGGGAGGGGAGAAAGGAGGATGGAAAAAAAAACAACCCCAAACTCGTGGGTCGAGATAAAGGCAGTTTAATGTAGCTAAAGCAAAAAAGCCGCGCGCGGAAGCAAAGCAAAAAGCAAAAGATTATTCTCTACTTCCCATCAGCAGGCGATGTTCGGCCACTTCCTGGGAAGTAGGGCTTCAGTATGCGTACCCCTTACTCCGGAAGACAAACATTGTAAAAAAAAACAACGAATGCCCCCGCCCTGTTCCTCCCCCTATTCTCAGTTTCTTATTGCTGAGCAGACGTCATATGGTATGGAATATCTCTTTGGTCAGTTTGGGTCAGCTGTCCTAGCTGTGTCCCCTCCCAAGATCTTGCCCACCCCCAGCGTGCTGCTGGGGAAAAAGAAATGTTGGAAAGACAGCCTTGATGTGTGCTGGCACTACTCAGTAGTAGCCAAAACACTGGTGTGTTATCAACAGTTTGCTAGCTACCAATACACAGCACAGCACCATGAGGGCTGCTGTGGGGAGAATTAACTCCATCTCAGCTAGACCCAATACAGGGGTGTATTATTTCTGATTGGATATGCAACTATTCCTTCTTATCTCTGCCAATATATGCCTGAGAGTGAGAATTTGTTAATAATTTCAGGTATAAGGTCAAAAGTTATCTGCTGTTGATATTTTTCAGCAATTGTTTAAAATTTGCTGCTGTGATGTTTTTGGTCAGTAAAATATTGTTAGAATATTTATGGAAAGCACATAAAATGAGGAAGAATCATAGCCAAAGTCACTACTATTTTTCTTTGAATGCCTATAGAAACATGTTGATTCAATGTGAACTATCACTACAATTTAAATAGCTGGTTTCTTAGTCACCATATGAAAAGATCAGTTATTCTGCAGGGCAAAGGTAATGCTGTCTGAGTCTGAGTTTCAGTTTCCTATAGTAGAACATGTAATTCCAGATAAGCATCCAGTCTGTGACCTACGAATACATTTAAAATGTCATATAAGGAAGTTAAATGAGCTCAGTGTTCATGCACTTACATCTCTCATGTTCCATCTTCCCCTCTCTTTGCTTAGTAATTGCTGGGTTAGTGCTGTTTTTAAGAGAAACAACACATAAAATGAATTTTGTTTGAAATATCATTAGATTTACCTAAAGATACTGAAAATTAATCTTTGTTTCATAATAATTTTCAAAGCTCATTCAGCAATAGATTTCAACCATACTTCTCTATTCTACAAAAGAGGCCATATTCTTATACTTATGTTCTGTGACCCATTAAATTAAATATACCACTTATGCTACATAAGAAATATTTGCAGGATAAAGAAATATAATTATATTTGGCTACAATGAATTAAACTTTTTATGCTTAATATTGCTTTTAAATTCCTTAGCTCTGTTCTGCTTTGTGTGATCTCCTTTAATACATGGAAAACTTTGAATGAAGCGTGTCAGCTCAGGTAATGTGTCATTTCTTCTTCTGATACCATTAATAATTGTGTCCCTGATTCCATCTTATTCTCAAACACATGCTTTATACTTTACACATATAGTCTTTCTGAACCAAAGGGACTAGTCGATACAACTGAGCATTTCAGCATGCTGTATTATGCTCTGAACTATAGACTAGATTAATTAAGCTTTAGTTCTGTACTGTTTTTTGTTGTTCCCAATAAGACTGATGTATTAGCAAACTCACCCTCGTGGAGAACTTTGAATTTTTAGGGGGCAAAGGTATATTTCCTCATGTTTGCTGTATGAGACAATTTTCAGTTAATTTCAAAAAGGCAAGATAGAGACAAAATTAAACATTAGGCTATGGTTAGGCATTATGTTTACATTTATCTATATGATTTTACATTCAACATTAATGCATGATAATGCATTCCCTTCTAATTGCCTTTCCGGGCATTTTTATGGCCCTTGTCAGAGTAGTATCTGGGCATCTTATAATCATTAATGGGTTTTATCTCCACTAAGCACCTGAAAGGTAGGGACACAACAAGCTCTAAAACAATAAGAATGGAGATAGAGTAGACCCTGACTTACAAGGTTAAATAACTTGTGTCACACAGAAGTGAGCTGTGATATGAAAGTATATGTCTCGGGTACAATCCTCTATCCTAGTCACTAATTTACACTTCACTTATTGATTACTTAATTTAATCAAAGAAGTTATTGAATGGTAAGATTTATTCTTTTGTTTAGTGATCAAAGTTTCATTATTGCCTTTGGTACCAGTATATTTATCTCTTTTAAAAAAGTAGACAATTTATTTTACTAGGATTTTCAGTTGAAACTTTTAGATAGTAATTGCCTGTATCTTATTTACATACTTCAAACATCATTACTTCAATTTTTTCCTGGCATCTCCTTAGCCCACCATGACTTTTCCAAAATAATTGCTATTAGTTTAATAAATGTATTTTAAGTAATTCCCTTAAAAGTATGGGATGTGAAGTGGACAGGTCTTCTTATGTGTATATGTTACATTTCCCACTATAATTTCTTTTTAATGAAAAATTTTATTGAAATTAATTCCTGCCTATTTATAGCACTTTTCTCTATTCATCGTCTGCAATACTGAATTTAAAAATATAGGACAGTAGGCTCATTATTGATTTTTCTTCTTTATTTATGTTGTCCAGTATTTCTGTTTGAAAGTCCATCTTAATTTTCTGGGTTTGGTTACCTTCCCCCTCACCCCCCCAGCACATTTTACCCACTTAGAAAATGAGTCTATCAACTATTTTGATCCCAAGAGAAGTAAAACCAGATACAACAATCAAGAAACATGTAGTTAAAAATAAATACCTAAACTTTCATGGTAACTCTAAAACTTATTTGAGCCTTTGATCAAATATCAAAAAGAGGAGGAATTCAGGGTATATTCAGTATTTCTAAAACATTTAAGGAGGGCCTCACATTCATTTTTGAATAGATAAATATCAGATACAAAAGAAAGGACCAAAGTCATAATGTAGGGCTGCAAGCTAAAAAAACCCTAAATCAAACCACTTGCCCCAGTGCTTTCAGCCTTTATGAAGGAATCGTATTTACATGTAAGAACTATTTGTGAGAAGAAAATAAGAGCTCAACTGCTGGAAGACTGATTCATTTACTAAAATCTTAGGAAAATCTCAACAAAGGGGAAGAATGGAAATGGACAAATCTTCTCAAAGAGGATTTACCACATGATTAACCTTTTTTTTTTTTAATTTTATTTTCACTTTTAAAGGAAAGCTTTAATGTTGACAGTGAAAATAGTTGCACTGCATCAAAGACAGTAATATGATCCATTCATACAGATGTTTTTGGTAAAAATAAACCTTGCTAATAATAAAACTTAAAGGTATGTGTCATAAGCTAGAACTGTAAACTCCATAGTATACTCATGCTGGGAAACTGGTTATATGTGAAGATATATTAAGTATTTTTATGTTTCAACAGGTCTCAGGAAAAAGTCACTAAAGAGCAGACCTCGACAAGTCTACCCAATCTTGTCTTTTCTAAAACATAAATAACAATTAACCGAGGAAGTGATGAAGTCTAAAACACTTACATTGGTTGAAAGCAAAGGACAACACTTTAAATATCATAGTGAAAAATGCATCAAAATACTAAGATACATGCTCTCCCTGAAGATGTGGTTATTTAAAGTTTCAGGAGACCAGCCTAGTGTCCAATCACTGTTTCAGGGCCAAATTCTGCATGAAATAAGTTGTAAATAAACATGTATGGGTGAGAATGGGAAAAGTAGACCAAATGTATTTTGAAAACTACCATAAGCAGAAGAAATGCTGAGTTGTGGAAAAGCCAGCATGGCCAGAGCATAGCCATTGGAATAAACAAGCTCCATGGCTGGTGAAAACCTTGCAATTTCCATGGGCAACCGTTTAGATCTGTACTTGCTGTGATTGCTGAAAGGAAGGATAACTTATGTTCCTATTTACTGTCGTTGCACTCTGGATTATTCAAAACCTTGAAATTCTCACCTGTAAGGGGTTTGAAGCATAGTAATGCAGTCATGAAGAGACAGTGTAATCAGATAAATATTGTCAATTGTGCCTCACTGAGATGCACCAGATGCACCTAATTATCGTATAAGCTTTCAGATACATATTTTGGACAGTGCAGGAAATTCCCACCTCTGCTTCCTCTTTGGAAGAGCCAACTGTGCCCTTCCAAGCCCAATGAAGATTCTCTGGTTTTCCTTTCCATCTAAGTAATAGGTGACTTTAATCATAAATTGGAGAGCATCTCTATCAACAGCTCGCATTCGGGAGGCTGTATGGATTTCGAAATTCTAAAGTGATCAAAATTTTTCAGACTCTATTTCAGTATTTCCAGCATGATGCTCATCTTTAATGGAATAAGTGCATCTTTCACTCATTTGGCTAGGATTCATGCCTGTCGGTTCAGGTCATCTCTTAGTTTTTTCTTTTTTTTTTTTTTTTTTTTTTTGAGCTGTGTTATAGCACATAATGGTCCCTTTCATTTTATGTGCAGTAAGATCAATTTGAGGTCAAGTTTTTTCTTGCTGAGTTGAGCTGAAAAAAGTGGGTTTGAACCACGTATTACTCTTTCTCTCATTTTAAAATTTTTTTTATATATATCTTTTCAAATTCTGAAAACATAGGCTACCAGGGTGCATAAAAGTAGATAGATGAATCTTAGGATTTTATTCTTTGATTTGTTTCTTTCAAACCATAGACAGCATCACGTTCAACCTTTAAAGTTTAAATGAAGTTACTCAGTAAAACAAGACAAATACAGCTAGTAGCTTTTGTAGGCTGCATTGCCAGTGCAAATCTTTAACTGCAAATCAGATGATATCTTTAACTATGTATTTTTATATAACAATGGTGCTTGATTTATAATGGGCACAAACTACTTGCACAACTACTATGTTACAGTGGGTGTCTTTATTCTCATCTCACCTACGCTTATTAGAAATATCACATAACTTAGTCAAAGTTCATAGCGTTATTGGGTAAAAATAAACAAGAAACTAACAGTTAAAAGAAAGAACCTCCACACAATAAAAACCCAAGAAACAGGCTGTCGATTTTATCAAAACACTACTAAATTTGAGCAAGTGTAATTAATATTATGAGGCTTGTACACAGAAGAGAAATGTGATGTTAATCTTTCAACAAAGAAGTTGTTTAATTATTCTGGCACTGCATTGCACTAGCAGCTCATCTTGAGTAGCTTGTCTTTTGCTACATCTAGGTGCTTTCCGTAGTCACTGAAATCAAACTCAGTTAATGAAAGAAAACCCTTTAAAAAGTTTTAAAGAAATTTCCTTGGATCTCTAAGAGTAATGTGATATGTTTACATGTCAATATCAAATGAGAGTTATGTTGTATATTAAATTGAGAAGATATTTCTCTGATGGGAGAATTATAACAGAAGAAACAGATTTACCCCAGGTGCCTAAAATCGGCTTTTAATTTCATAGATACATAGGGGGGAAAAAAGAGAGGAAAAAGTGCTAGATTACGAAAATAGACTTGTGTAAACCTGGTATGACTGGTGAGGATAAAACTAAGTTCACTGACATGTTGTATTTGCTACTATGAGATCATCAGACATTATGTAGGTCTGTAGTAATATGCAGGTAAATAAGTGTGAAATTTTATGCAATCTTTTTTTACTGCCAAATAAAATACCTAGTAATAAGCCCTCAGTTCTGTGTAGGTCACTTCTCAGTAGTATAAACATTGGGAATAAATCAAACACTATCTCACTGTGGGAAATTCTTTCAGACAAACAGATTAGCCCAGTCCAAGGTATGTTATAGAAACAATGTTGACACTAGAGAGCTCACAGGTCATGAGATAAATTTAGGATAAAATAGTACAGGAAAAGCTTAGTGCTTTTCCAACCTGCAGACGCCAGAACATACAATGAGATGGAAGTTTATTTAATGTTAGATCAAACCAAAATAAAAATAAAAAAATCTAGTGAATCTATACTTTTATAAAATATATTAATTCTAGATCTGCACAGTTTGCACTACATCAATTCTACTTAGGTTCATTTAACAGTAAAAATATAACAGTCTCCTTTTCCCATGTAAGCAATGAAAAGTCTAGGTTCCTGTCCTTGGCCTACTTTTCTTCTACCACTTATTAACTCTGGGTATTCCCATTAGCAAATGCTTTTGTATCTTGCTGTGTTGTTTCTTAAGTACCTTACATTTAATGTGAATCATTGTCTTTGCAGATCGTTCAGGATCCACTTATACCATATACTTTTCTCATTCACACAGGACGTTTGCTTCTTGGTGCTCATTGTTTCATGAGCATATATACAGAAAAGAAACTCATTATCCTTTTCAAAACATCCTAACAACTTTTGTTTGCTATTCTGGCTACAAAAAGTGTAATAAGAAATCCAAAGATTTTGACGACAATTAGGCTGCTGCCTCTTGGTTATCTTGATTATTTTATAATGAGCATAAAGAAATGGGTATTCAAATTCAAAAGTAATCTAAAAAATGTCTAATCCAAGTCAGATACTTGCACTGTAAATGTACATATTTCTCTTTTTTGTTTTTAGGAGGACTTAGTGTGAGTTGATCAGATGTGTACACACACATGGTAGTTATGTACAGGTGAGTGAAGGGAATCAGTGCCTTTTATGTGGATATAATCTTCTGTTGCACTGTCAAGCTGCTTAAGGTATTTTTCTTTTTTTTAAAAAAAACTTGCATATCAGTCTGTGTTTATTCATCTGTGATTGCTGTTTTAAACTGGAAACTCTTCATGGAAAGGATGGTCTTTTTTTAAGTGTTTGGGGTTTTTTGTTGGGTTTTTTTTTGTTTGGTTTTTTTTTTTTTTTTTTTTTTAGAGCTGGTAATATGGTCAGTAGCTGAAAATTCTAGGTGCAATACTGAAATAATGATCAAGGACAAATTCCCAGTGGAGGGCTGAAACTACATAACAATAATTCTAAGTTCCAACATCTGAGACTTTGCTACTACTGGCCGTAACAGGCTTTACTAAAAAAAAAAAAAAAAAGAAATTAAAAAAAATATTGCATGATAGATCTAGAGCCTCTGGCAGAGATATAATAATCTGTAAAGTTATCGCAAACATCATGGATTTATAACATTCAAATAATTCCATGATTTACAAACTCAATTTCCTTATAGTTTCATAATTAATTTGTAATTCTGTATTTACACAATGTGTAAGAGACAACCACTTTTGCAAAGCAGCTTTTAAAAACCCTGCAGTGAATAACAATACAATTTACAGTCATATTGGACCCTAATTCACAGTGGTAAGCTTGTGTCAAACACCTTTAAAGGAAAAGATGTGGAGCGTTAAGGATAATCTGTTTTTAATACAACATTTTCCTTGTGAGAAGAACATGCAGACATGATCTTTGGAAGTAACATTTATAAACATAATTAATGAAGAAAATATTGCCTAGCCCAAATTAAAGATCATACAAATGCTTTGAACTCCCCTCCAGCCATGCGTGAAAATGCAACAAAGATGTCATCCCTATGTGTACTTAGAGATTTGTTTACTCTCCTTTGTGAAAAAGAGCTGTACAGAGGATACTTGGTAATGAAAAGTAATTTGAAAAATTAGATAAAATATTAGTAAATACAGCTGTAGAGTTCTACTTGAATTCATGTTGCTATTTTTAAATAAAAATTATACATGAGTATTTGTTGCCATATTTACTTCTGAATAACTTCTAGGAAAGAGTTTTATAGGGACACACTATAGATATACATATAAACCAGATATTAGTGAATGAAACAGAACCTTGGAACAGAAGGAAAATTAAGAAAAGATTAGTTTATGTAAGATTTGGATGCCTCCAGACATTATTGATTTTTTTTGTTAAGGGAGAAAGCTATATTTGACTGGCTGTTACACATTTCCTCCTCAGTTCTTCCCCACTTTAATCTTTCCCAACTGCTTCAGAAGTTGTGAAGGCAGGACTATAAATTTCAGTTACTATAGTTTGAGAGATGTTCTGTAAGTCAGCATTTCTGATCACATGAAATATCACTATGAGCTTAATTACTATTCAAAGTAGTTGTGTGGGGCACTTTCTTGTGGCATAGAGGTGCAATTCTTCAAGTAGAAAAAGTGTTCATTCTCTTATTCAGTCTCCACAGCCAGACGTACAACTATTTTCGCAATAACTGTTATGAAGCTTTTGAAAACATGCAGAGTAGAAATGCTGCAATACGCATTTATGGTTGTTCCATCCTTTTCTCTATTTTAGTTCATTTAGCAGGATATTTCAAATACAGTTCTGGGAGGAAGATTGTGATGTTTTCCTTATGACCAAAAATTTAGCTTCAACTTCCTCCTCTTTGTCGGAGGTTTTCCAGATTACTAACAGTTATTGCTTTATATCCGTATTACATATGGTTACCCAATTCAACACAGTTAGTTAAATAAAATGCATTTTTATTAGCAAACCCACTATTGTTTTGTTTGCAGCAGGAAAGAATAAACTAAATAAGGTTCCGTCCAAGAGGAAACTTTTGACATTTAGTGAATGTCAAAAATCTCTTGATATTTCACTAACTCAAGCAAGAGATTCTGTATGGAATCCATAGGTAAACAGTCATGTTCTGTATCTTAGTTATTTTTTGTAAGCTTTCTTTTGGTTAAGGTGCTTATTATGATGAAACTGTAATTAAGTTCTTCTATCTTAAACAAGGCTGTTATAATGAAAATATTCTTTATTCTTGAGCCAATAGATCAATGGTAGTACTTTATGGGAGAGGGAGTCAGATATTTTCAGAAGAGATAGAAACAGTATACTTGAAAGAATGAAAAGGTTTAAGAGAGATAATTTCAAAATATCTTATGACTCGCAGCAAAATGCAGCATTTTATTCTCCTTTCATCTTTTGTTGAAGCTTTTATTATTCTTATACAACTGCAGAATGCTAATATTTGGGTTTTAGGCAGTTGGTTTGAAAGGGACCATATCTGCTGCTTTGCCTGAATACAGTGAAGTGAGAAGAGGATGAGAAACACATTTAAACATACAAGTCATCAAGTTAAATTAGAGCATTACGAAGGCTACTCCGAATCAGGCTGATTGCAGAAGGATCCAAAAGAGCTCTTGTCCCAGCGCTGAGACTATAGAAGGTTTCCTAACCTGACTATATTTCTAAGGTCAGTTATACAAACCGGTGCCCAGAATATTTTAGCAGTATGGGGTAAAGCAACCTCCAAGCAGCCAAAAATCTGCCCTGGAGACTTAACAGTAAAGAAACATATACATTCTATTTGGCAGGTTTTAGTTAAAAGCCAGATAGACTGAATTTATTTTTATCTAGTTTTACTGAAAATATCCTTGATTTTTTTACCAGATTTGTTCAGAGAGCTAAATATGAGATATATGGGGAAACAAAAGACATTTGTATGACTTTCTTGTTTCATGCCCATATAATGCTACTTCCTTGCTTGCTTGTTTGCGTCCTTCCTCTCTCCCCACCCCCCCCCCCCTCCACCCCCCTCTTTAGTGGAAAATCATGTTAGCTAAATTCTGTTAATCTAATACTGGAATAAAAGTACAGTCAAAACTCAGGACACTAATCCTGAACTATTGAATTTGATGGGAGTCTTGTAAAGAGTTTTGAGGAGGCCATAAGTAAGTTCCATCAATACTGTCAAACTTTAATGAGACTGAATACTTACAACACTGCCTTCTACTTACTTATTTATGTATTTATTTAATTATTTTTCTGTTTTGGGATTAAAAAAATGAGAAGTGGGCATGTTACACGGAGAAAACTTAATTTTCTTGTCTTATATATGTTCCAGGTGTTTACACAGGGTTTTTTGATGTATTTCCTCTCTAGATCACATCTCATTCTCTATTGCTAAGATGTAAAAAAAACCCTGAAAGATAATTTTGTGCTGTTGTGCTATATTATTGCTTCATACATCAATAGCCATTTAAAAACAAGTTTATTTACATTTCCCATTGCTGGTTAAAGAGCTCAAGGTTCTAGCAAATCTCTGACCGTACAGTGAAGCATAACTGAATGCTAACTCTGCGCTCACTTTCCCTACTCACCACTAGTTAAATATTAGAGAGTCAGAAAACACATTTAAGTGAAGATATGAGCTAGGCAAAGGTAACTGTGTAATAGCCCCTCAAAAATTATAGTATTGATCAGCTGACTCAGGGTGATCTTGCTGTAATATTTTGTACAGGAAAAAATACAAATTTCAAAAATTTCCATAAGGAAAGAAAGATCTTTAAGAAATATCAATGATTTAGGACATTGTTCTTTCTCTGAAGTATTAAGTTCCAAAATCCTAATCTAATATCAGATCAATGCAACCCAAATATTCTACTGAGATTGCTTAAGAAACAAGTTGGTCATTCTTTTTCACCTTTATTTTTCAAAACTTTACTAGGGCGAGAGGGTGTTGTAGTACAGATAATACATTGCAGTGCATGGAGTCCTTTTTACATGTTGTTAGACTGAGAAAAAACATGAAGGACTGGTTTGTGTAGTGATGTGAGAATAAAAATTCAGATTTCATTCTCTTCTCTGCTTTCAAGTCGCTCTGCAATATTTTCTCTCAAACTGCAGGGGAAACCTAAAAGATCCTGAGATAATAAATACAGTGTGGCTGTCACTGGTGAGTCATTATCACACAGTTCTTTCTCTTCTTCTGCCAAGGTAATTCTTCCTTTGCATACATAAGGGGGGGAGGGGAGGAGGAGCAAAAAACAAACGACCTAATGTTTGCTAATTTAATAAACAGTTATGTCATTTATGGACAGACTAATGAATTACAGAGTTAGTGGGACAGCCAAAGTATCAAACATCAGTACTCTGATTCTGTTTCCAAGTCGTTGGAAAAAACCTGTATTATCCATCATTCCTAGAGCTGAACAGTTTGCGAAGTGTCTTTCAAAATCTTTTACTTTTTCCTGAAATATGGCTTCAATGACAAACTCCTCAATAAACCAGACTACTTTAAATGTAGAAAACCAAATTTTAAAATTTTTATTAAGCACTTTCAAAAAGTTAGTTTTCCCTCAGGGAGGAAGTAATAACAGGACAAAGATCGCAGTTACTTGCTCCTTTAGTTACAGGGAAATTAAATCATTCCCAGATACCAAAGAAACTATTTGTCACATGGGAACATACACGTTTATGTGTGTTCACGTCTACCAAAAATAATGTTCATCTTATTGTACCTTAGATACCATGCATCTTAGAATCCTATTGATTGACGCTATCTGACCTTCAAAGTAAGTGGTGGTGGTGGTGAATTTATAGCCGTCGTGTTTTAACCGAGCCAGCAGCTAAAACAACCAGACAGCCATTCATTCACACCACCTCTGCCCCTGTGGGATGGGGGAAAGAATTGAAAATGGAAGAAAAAATATTAAAACTCATGGGTTCAGATAAAGACAGTTTAATAATAATAATAATAATAATAATAATAATAATGATAATAATAATATACAAAACAAGTGATGAACAGCACAATTTCTCACCACCCAAACGAGTGCTCAACAAGACCCCAAGCTGCCCCACCTCCTGGCCAACCGTCAAGTTATATACGGAGCATGACATCATGTGATATGGAATATCCCATTGGTCAGTGTTGTGGTTTTACCCCAGCCGACAGCTGAGCACCACATAGCCGCTTGCTCACTCCCCCCCATCGGGATGGGGGAGAGAATTGGAAAAGTTAAAGTGAGAAAACTCATGGTTTGAGATAAAGACAGTTTAATAGGTAAAGCAAAAAACACGTGCACAAGCAAAGCAAAGCAAAGCAAGGAATTCATTCACCACTGCCCATGGGCAGGCAGGTGTTCAGCCATCTCCAGGAAAGCAGGGCTCCATCACGCTTAACGGTTACTTGGGAAGACAAACGCCATCACTCTGAATGCCGCTGCCCCACCTCTCCCTCTTCCCCCAAGCTCCTTATAAACTGAGCATGACATCATATGGTATGGAATATCCCTTTGGTCAGTTTGGGTCACCTGTCCTGTCTGTGTCTCCTCCCAACTTTTTGTGCACCCCCAGCCATCCCGCTGGCAGGGCAGCGCGAGAAGCAGAAAAGGCCTTGGCTCTGTGTAAGCGCTGCTCAACAATAGGTCCATAGAACAAAAACATCTCTTTATTATCAATGCTGTTTCCAGCACAAATCCAAAACATAGCCCCATACTAGCTACTATGAAAAAAATTAACCCTCTCAGCTGAAACCAGGACAGTCAGTTTGGGTCAGCTACTGTGTCCCCTCCCAGTTTACTGGGCGCTCCTCGCCTTCTTGTTGGAGGCCAGTATGAGAAGCTGAAAAGTCCTTGACTGCTTGGCAACAACTAAAAACATCAATGTGTTATCAACATTATTCTCATCCTAAATCCAAATCACAGCACCATACCAGCTCCTAGGAAGAAGATTATCCCTGCCAAAACCGGGACTTGCCATGGTAAGACTGATTCAAAAGAAGTTACTGCATGCAGTCAGCTTTGGTTGCATACACCAAATTAGAATATATCTTTAATATTCTGGGCACAAATGTCGACTTCAATAAAACAAAACCTTGAGAAGCAGCAGCATGTAAATCATTCATGAATAGAGCTCTATTTTCTTGTAACTTGTAGCTATTTACTGTAAATAGGGAAGGATAATCTCTCATGTAATGTGATCATTGCCTAATTGTAATACAAAACGGGTATCTTTCAGCATAGTGGGCATAATATTGTTGAAATTCTGTAAAGCAAAACTGAGCTAAACTAAAATATCCCTCAGAGTAAATTGCTTGAAATGAAACATGGCTTAAGTGGGTATTTAGCTCTTAACAATATGAATGATCTGGAAGAAAAAAAAAATATTGGAAGTATTTTTTCTTGGTGATGAAAAATTCACCAGTTAGTGATAAATGACAGGCAAATTACACAGTTTGAATGAATAAATGAGATCAGTATCTGTATTTTAGTAATAAATAATTGATATAACGTTTCTCACAAAGCTAAATTTGACTTAGATTTGTTTTGGGGTTGAAAAGTACTTTACTATGCAATGGTAGTGAATGTCCAAGTATGAATAGTGTTACATTGCTGTACATGAGCTCTGTGATGCAATACCTAAAAGACTATCTGGAAATCAGAGTTCTTGGGACTTTCTTGGGAGATAGCAGGGGATATCAGGTAGGGTTTAAGAGAGGATATCACTACTTTATATAACATAATGTTGAAAAAACAGATGTGGTTCCCAAAGGATCCACAAGAACAATTCAGAGTCTAATAAATTAACACTCTGGTCTTAAGGCCATAAACATCCTATGTGGCAAAAGGAACATAACAGCATATATAAGATCCTGTAGATGAAAGCTGACCACAACCCATTCAGATTTAAAGCAAGGGAAACTTTTGTGCAGAAATATAATTACCAACTGGAACAGTTTCCCAAGAGATGGGCTGAACTCATAACTTTAAAAAGGCATCATAACTGAATATATCTATAGAAGATGTAGTATAGTTCAAATAGAAATTACAGGTTTAGTGCAGAGATTACCAGGGGTGGTTCATAGGCCTGTTTGTGCAGGAAGTCAAGCTAGCCAATCATATGACTCCCTTTGATTTTAAAGAAGATGAAGAAGTGTCAAAAATCCCAGTTAAGGTGAACCTTAGAACAATATGGTAGGTAACAATTATTCTAAGGGATATGGAGTTTCTTCCTCCCAAGCCAAAAAGGACAGATACTCAGTACATGTCGATTCAACACAGTACATTGGTATTTGGGGTTTGTTCTCTAGGTCTTTTAGAAGCATTATTAAAATGTTAGAGCTGTGACTACCTGGAAGAAACCGTGTAATTCTTGCCCACTGAGGGCCAGCAGGGAATTGAGAAGCTTCTTTTTATTTCTGTAGAAATTTGATTTAGAAATGTACAGTCAACTTTGAAAATCTCAATCTGAGATTACATGTATTCCCCTAATAATGCTGTAATTTAAGGGAGAGCATAGTCTAAAGAAGGATTTCTTCAGCATTGTTGGTTCATCCTAGCAGGTAAATCTGTTTGATGGGTTGGTTCAGTAGCTGCATCTGGTTTTGGAATGGAATGGAATGGAATGGAGTAGAGTAGAGTAGAGTAGAGTAGAGTAGAATAGAATAGAATAGAATAGAATAGAATAGAATAGAATAGAATAGAATAGAATGCAATGCAATGCAATGCAATGCAATGCAATGCAATGCAATGCAATGCAATAAGAAATTACAATAGAGTTTATAGGAAAAAGTGTGCAGAATTTATCCAATTATGCAGAGACTTAAAATGAGAATGGCGGAGGTTAAAAAGCAAAGTCCCTTGTGGGTACTTGGGTTGCAGCTGCAGTTCCATGCTAAGGTATCAAGGACTATTTGCTTTTGTGCTGAAAGGTGTTCCTGAGTGCTCAAGATGCTGAACAACTTCTTTGGTGGCAGAGATGTGCTACGTAAACTTGAAGTGCAACCAACCTTCTTCATGAAGGTTCACTACCTAGTCCTCAGGGCAGGTGTCACAGTGTGGCTCACAGCCATAGAATTAAATTCTTTTTGCTCCAAAAATCAAAGAGATCTTATTCATTTTTATTTCTGGAAACAGTTGCTGGGTTGTGCTGTAATGCTAGATCCTTTTCAAACAGAAAGGACCAAGACCATGTCAGGGAATGTGCTAACATTAAACAGTATAGATGACTGTGGCAGTGACTAAAGCCTGTGCCCTGTTTCTATCTCATATAGAAACAGCCTGAGTGTAGAGCGCCATTCCTAGCCTTCTTGCAGACCCTACGCTTTTTAAGTCTGTGATGTATTTTCTTGGCCTTGTAGTGACCATTGTTCTATGACTTCCCAACAATAGTTCTTCACACAGACATTTCTGCTCCCAGCCTGAGCAGATCACTCTGGTCCAGGTATGTTTCTAGCGAAGAGGGTCTGCAGAACATGACTGTAAGGGACATGGATTTCAGTGTGGGTGGGTTGTGTTATCTGTCCCTGGATCAGGACGTAGCTTTGGCTTGCTGCTGGAAGTAGATGAGTCAGGAGTCAAGCTGGTGTTACAGAAGCTAAAGAGAAGTCTTGAATATGTGAGCAAAACCAACAGCTTTTTGAGAACAAGGAAATATAAAGGAGGGTATTGACCTACAAGGCAATACTGAAGAGGAAGAAAATGAGACTGCAAATTGAAGATGACCCAAATGGAACAGACCAGACACAAGATTAGCCACCTGGCAAAACTAAGTGAACCTTAGGTTGACCTAAATTTAAATGAACCCCTCAACTGTTTTTTCAGTAACCATGAATATGCTAGGCTGATATCCTTCCTGTTCAGCACTCTGTGTCATGTGGCTATGGCTTTTTACGCCCTGAAACCATTACCCTGTTTGTGGAACTGCAGCTAAGTCATCATAATGCACATACAGATCATATTATCACTCTCCATTTCATCTTTCAGTGGTTAGAAGTTCATTTACCCTGTCATCTGTTTGATCAAGTTTTTAAAATCTCCAGTAGTTTTCAAACTCACTAAGTGAAGGTAAGCTGGAGTTTGCTTCACTAGCAGCTTTTAACTCTGTGTAAAATCCATCAGAAATGTTTTTGTTTGCTCTGTTATTTCTGTCTATAATAGGGTAAGCTTCATTTAAACAGAAGATTAGCTTCTGGTAACTTCTTGGAATTTTGTTTTATGGTCAGTTGTGACTATGCATTTACAGTTTCTTTAGAGATATTAACCACATGCTAAAATAGTAACATAAAAAACTTTGGAGGATGTTTCAGAATTGTTTTTATTTTTCTTGTTAATAATAATAAAAATTTACATTTATATAACAGTAAGTGTTTCCAACATATTTTTCTCTGTGTATCATATAATGTATAATTTAATATATAGAAATACAAGTTATGTCTTGTTGGAACCTTAAAGGTTATATGCACATTAAACCCGACTTTAATTCAAGCACTAGGCATAGAGATAGGCAGGACTATACCTCCAGTCTTGAAAGAATACAGCCAAATGTTCAGAGTATCTTTTTTTTTTTTTTTTTTCTTTTCCTGAACATCCTGCCTGACTCCTCACAGCTTCACCATAGGCACGAAGCTTGGGTATATGAGCACAGGTTATTAGGAATGTATAAAAGACAAGTTTTGACAAGGGGGAGAGACTCAGAGAATCAGCCTGATAGGTAGAGGCAGATGCACAATGTGTCTCACTCATCCCCATGGTGCAGCCTACCTAAATCAGGCAGAAAAAAGTGTAGGCAAATGTTAATTTTGTCACTCCAAGGCTGAGGGCTAGGCCAGGACTTAGCTCCTACTGTTGTGGGAAGAGACAAAGGATAAAGGTAGGAGGAGATCCAAAAGAAGCACCATTTATATAGGCCTTGCTGTTCCTGCTGTCAGAGGTAAGGACAAAGGAGAGTCATACTGCTGCCTTGGTTTAGTGGAGCACCTTCCTCTCCATCCTTAGCAGTCGCTGCAGCTACATTATCCTCTTGGTGTCTGCAGCAACAGAATCTCATTGGGCTACCCAGGGCTACACCAGAGGTGAAGTAGGCGGTAAAATCTTGTCCTCTTTGCTATCCCTACAACTCTGATGCCAAAGACAATTGCCTCTTGTCCAGGGAGTCAGGAAATCTCCAGTTCCTTCCTTCCTTGCAGTAGCAACAACCTAATCACATGATTTCTCAGATACAGGGGAATCCTAAAATCAAGCTACTACAAGCAAGAAATATTGGAAGGCCTTGGGTTCTGTTTGGAGCTTCATTTGCTTCCTTTCTTTCTGTCTGCAGCAACACAAAAGTACAAGGTGCAGTCTCTATGAGCAACAAGCAATACCACAAGTAGTTTACTGAAACACTTCTTGAACTGTTAGAGAAAAACAGTGACAATAGCACTGCTTTTCTTCTCCTTGCTTGTCGGCCTACTCAGTGGCTGACTGAACATCTTTGGTGTAGTCAGTGGAAACCACTAGTCAGTACTTAATTTTCTCCTCACTCTCTTAACAAAGAGAAAACAGGAAGAATCACACAGTGAAGAAAAACATTAATGAAAAATAAAGATTAATTTTTCCTCGGGGCTCATATATGGAGTAAATATACTAAAAAACCTGTTGTTTCTGTTCATACAAATTTTGCTAATATTTCTTGCATGTCGTTTTTTAAAATACAGCAGAACATGGGGCTGGAGGTGGGGTTCTAGTCAGTGCTGTATGTCTTCTCTGAGGACAAAAAAATCAGGTCCTTTGATTATCAGCAGTGACACCACTACTTACTGCATCTTTTGTTGCCCCAGTTTCATCAGTAGAAGCCAAGATTTTGCCTGTGTTAACAAAATACTCAGTATTGTATGTTTGATGAGTTTTAGGTTTGCTGAATGTGACTCTTTGAAGTTCAATGATTGTGATAAATGCAATTCTTTTCTTTCAAGACAGAAATAGCTAATATATAGTAATAATATTATTGACGTGATTTTTGTTTAAGAGTATAGGAAGATAAGGTTTATTAAGGATTAACAGTTTCTAACAGACCTAATTTTAGTGGGGAAAACAAGTTTTTGGACACAGAATTCTTGCTGACAACCTGGTGTTACTAGGAGCCTATCTAGATTTGTATGTGCTTGTTCATTTTTATCGGTGTATCGGTTTGTTTGACAAAATATATTATGTCTCCTTACAGACTTTACCTCTACATAAATGTATGTCAGTAGTCTTGGGCTAGGAAACTTAAAAAGATGTTGCACTTATCCACAAACTTGACATGATAAAATCTAGTATATTCATATAAAAAGCAAAATCATCCATGTATACAGGTAGTCCAAAAATCTTTTTTCTGTAGCTACACAATGAAGAAATAGTATAACTCATTACTTCTTAGATTGCTTTTAGACTTTTGCTTTCCTTTTTTTCTTCTGTGTTTAACTTCCGGTCCCATAAAACAGTGTTAAAGCTGCTAGAATACTTTAAGTTTGTGTTTCTTACTGATACATGTTTGGATGTCTTTTGTGTGCAATTATACTGACTTTCCTGGATTTAAAATGCTTAGTTTCATAACAATTACAACACTATTGGGATTCTACTCTTAAAGCTGGGAATATGTATTATTATCTTAATTCCACTTGTTTAGATATGTCCTTATATATAAAAAAACCATAACATGACTGTACTAGAACCCCAGAGAGAAAGCCATCATGCAATACCTCTAATAAACTGAAGGTAATGACTTTAGAAAAGTTTATCTTGTTAGTTCTCAGGACACTTATTCCATATGAAAAGAGTAAGTGCCACAAGTTGAATGTTGAGACTGAAAGATAAGTTTGTCTATATTCATCATACAAACAAAAAGATTGAATTCCCGACTGAATACAAAAGAAAATTCAATCTTACATGAGAAAGCATGAGCAGACCCCAAACAGCTGTATACTGAGTTTTAAATTCCTTACCCATTCTCTTTAACTCTTTGCCTAATTTTTTGTTTTAATTGATCTACATTTCCATTGCTTTTGTAAGAGGACCTGTAAACTGCATCTTCAGCAATCAGCAATCTATTCAGGCTAGGAAAGTTTGTGATTATTTTAAAATACTGCATAGACAAAGTATTTCCCATTAAGTGAAAGGCTATTTTCCCTTTCTGTATAAATCTATAGCTATTGACCATCTCATAAAGGCTTCTACCATATTAAATACAACCATGACAGTCCACCCACTGAGTAATCCATTATTTTGTAACACCAGTCTATGCTCTGGGACAAATTTATTGAACTTTAAAACAGAATGTCATCAACAATCCATTTCATCTAGCTGCATAACACCCTTCTACCAATCACCCAGTGAAGCTGTCCTATTTCACTTATCCTGTCCCATTCAATGAACTGTAAGTACATTTTTGCCTAATGATAAGGGCACTGGGGGCCATATATAATTCAGAGGCTGCTTGAAATGCATCAGCCAACTGTCCTGATATGTTAATCTGCTCACTGGGGGCTTTCATTTGATGTCTAATGTAAATCCATGTTTGTAAGCTTCAGCATTATTATCATTATTGTAAAAGAAGATAAAAATGAAGCAGTAGCACTGGTACTAATGACACCTGAGAACTGGAGTTGCATACTATGAAAGCAAGTTAATATAGTTCCCAAGTGTAAAAGAAATGAATGAACTTTTGCATGGCATTTTGAAAACACAAAGAAACACAAAGGAATACTCTGGTAAGCTTTTCTTTAACCTAGGTATCTACTTCTAAAAAATTAGCTGCCTCGTTACCAGAAATCCAGACTATCTTGAGAAAGGAAGACTCTCTTGTAGTGGGTGTTATTTAGTTATTTCACGTGGTGCAGCAACAGAAAGCATAATAAATTTGCAGGAAATTTAATTGAATTATAAACTGCTATTCAGTCTGCCAAATGAAAAATTCTTTGCTGCCTTTTACATGTACAAAAAGGAAGGAGTGAAAAACCTATCTTGCAAGAAATTTAGGTCAATCAATTTTTACAGTCTTTTCTTAAGCTAGCCAAGAGCTTAGTCATTAATGAAACCAGTAAACAGACTATCTCTTTATGAAAATAAATTGAAAATCTCAAATGTTGGTTAAATAAAATCTATCTGTTGATATCCAGTGATCAGTGCTTTATGAGGTAAAATGGTAGATTAATTAAAAGCAGAGCAAAAATTGCTAGAAACATTGCTTCTGTTTTCACCCCAGACTCCAATTCTATCATTTATTTAGCCCAGCTGGTGTGCCCTATCTATCAGAGCTTTCTTTGGCCTCCATGTAGATTCAGGAATTTGCTGATCAGAACAGTTGCAAACTTGAGAGCTCAGATGTATTATTCTTGTAAAAGGAGGAATAGGCATAAAGGTCATTTAAACTCTGCGACAGTCTAGCCTAGTGCTAGTTGTGAAGGTATTGCTTTTTCTTATGATCCTCACAGAGCTGGTGCTCTCAAAGGAGATTAAAAAGTGCATTGCCTCGTAGATGAACCCCTTCCCAAGATCACATGCCTCTATGGGTAGGGCACATTATGCTCCTTGGCATGCTCCATGCCATATGCAAAGTGGTGGGACAGCTGGTGCAACTCTCCAACAAAATTCAGGCTAAATCAGCTGAAATTTTTAGGGATGATCATATTATTGATACAGGGCTGGGTCTACCATGGTCTAAGTTAGGAGTCCTTGGGACAAATTGCAAATACTTCCTTTAAGACTTTGAATTTTTAGAATTTTTTCATTTATCTACTTTAAGGAATATGCACTTGTGCCTGGAATTTGTATAAGTTTATTAACTCTGAGCTCTAACCGTTGCATTATGCAACTCTCCTGAGAGATCCATCTAATCCTTCTATAAGTGGGAAGCATTTGCTTGTACAGTAAGTATTGAAAAAGACTTCTTGCATCCTATATTTTTTCCAGTGTTGTTAATCCTAGAAATGAAATAAGAGAAAAATAAGCTGTGTAATAATACTAAGAACTTCCAGATTGCTAGAATAAACTAAAAGAGTTAGCAATGCTGCTTTTGCATCAGCAAACATCCTTTTAGCTACAGAATCACAAAAGCAAATGATGGCTGAGGTTGGAAGGAATCTTTGGAGATTATCCAGTCCAACCCTCTTTCTCAAAGCAGGGTCATGTAGGGCAGATTGCTCAGGAATTTGTCCATGTGGGTTTTGAATATCTCTAAGGGTGTAGATTCTACAACTTCTTTGGGCAACCTGTCCCAGTGTTCAACCACTTTTACAGTAAAAAAGATTTTTGTTTTGTTCAGATGGAATTTTCTGTCTTTCAGATTGTGCCTGTTACCTCTTGTTCTGTCACTGAACACCACTAAAATGAGTCTGTCTCTGTCTTCTTATTCGAAGGTTCATTGTCTTTGTGACACGAGTTACTATTTGAGTATTTAAAATGAAGTGTGACCAAAACTATTTTCTGGATGTAAACTACAGGGGATATTTGGATTGTGCTTGTAGGCATCTTGGGTGATTTTCAAAAAGCTCCATAAGGAATACAAAACATTGATTGTAACCAGGGCTAACTTTGTGGTTGCCCAGAATCTTTTGGGGACATATACAGCAGTAAAATTATTCTGCCTTCAAAAAGAATCTGTTCATATGTAGTTGCATTTCAGAACCTACTTCAGTGCAGAATAAGACTCATTACAATTATGTTATATTTTAAAATAAGCATGCAGAATGATTCATAAGGCTATAGGACATAAGTTGAAATTTGTAATTAAATGATTGCTTATGCAATGGTCATCTGAATATCATCTTCAAAGAAAATGTAAAATTGCTTTCAGGTGAGAAAAAAAACCTTGTTTGTGAAAGCTAAAAACAAGCATGCAAACAAGAAACTCAGAAATCCCCAAACCCAATATACCTGTTGAAATTTTCACGCATCTAAACTACAACTCTTTTTTTTCTATTAACGTGTGTCTGAATCCAGATTGTCACCTAAGCAAGGTGTGATTTCCACAAATCAGTAGCATCTGAATTTTGAAATTGTGTATTGGAAAATATTTCCCACTATTTTCAGCTTGTAACAAACAAACTTTTTTTCATCAATAGTAAATTGTTGGTGGACAACAAGCTCTCCATGAGCCAGCAATGTGCCTTTATGGCCAAGAAGGTCAGTGGTATCCTGGGCTGCATTAAGAAGAGTGTGGCCAGCAGGTTAAGGGAGGTTGTCCTCTCCCTCTGCTCTGCCCTGGTGAGGCCACATCTGGAGTACTGTGTCCAGTTCTGGGCTCCCCAGCTCAAGAAAGACAGGGAACTACCAGAGAGAGTCCAGCGGAGGGCTACAAAGATGATGAGGGGACTGGAGCATCTCTCATATGAGGAAAGGCTGAGAGAGCTGGGTCTGTTTAGCCTGCAGAAGAGAAGACTGAGAGGGGATCTAATTAATGCTTGTAAATCCCTAAAGGGTGGATGTCAACAGGATGGGGCCAGACTCTTCTCAATATGAGGAAAAACTTCTTTACTCTGAGGGTGACCGAGCACTGGAACAGGCTGCCCAGAGAGGCTGTGGAGTCTCCTTCTCTGGAGATATTCAAAACTCGCCTGGATGCGATCCTGTGCAACCTGCTCTAGGTGATCCCGCTTGAGCAGGGCAGTTGGACTAGATGATCTCTAGATGTCCCTTCCAACCCCTACCAGTCTGTGAATCTGTAAAATAAAACAGCCTATCTCTTTATGCAGTACCAGAAAATAGTTGATCTGCAATTGCAAAAGGAACTGTACAAAATCTTACCACATGACAAATTAATTTTTATATAGGTCACCTTGTATTTTTAAAGTCTCTGGCATGTGCTGGAGTGAAATGCTCAGTGAGATTCTCCCGCTGGTATGCAGTGAAGCCCAATCCCCTCTCCAGTTTCCAGCAGAGGATGCGAGATAGAGAAAGTGGAGGTATGGGAAGGTGAGGAAGGGGAAAAGAAGGAAGGGCAAAAAGACATGGATGGTGAAACAACAGCAAAACTTCATCTGTCCTTTATTGGCAATAGTTTGCCTCTCTGAGCTGGCCTTAGTACCAGTTAGTTTGAGGTTGCATGCAGGCCATAAGGAATGCCAGAAGGACAGGGAGGGAGAAGAAGGGAGGTATAACATGATAGCAGAGTTTATGAGCCTTCTGGCTAAGATCAAAAAATGTGAATGAGGACTTTGCAGTGAACTGGTGCTGTAAATCCCAGTACCTGAGCTGATCCAGCTGTAAATGAACACCTGCCTAGGCTAGGGACTTAAAGACAGCTCAATGTGATGTGAACTTTACTGCTCCTTGTGCTGTTGGCTACTGAAGCTTATGTGTCTTAATCATGCATGCTAGGCCAACAGCAGCCAGTGGATTTTTGATCACACCATTCCCAGTCCACTAGTCACTTCACATCTAGGTTTTGGATCCAGAGGTGTGTTGAAAAGATATTTCTTAACTATATCAAAGAATCAGAACATACTGTTCTTGTCTATGTGCAGACAAAAATAAAGGTAAGTTCTTTCCTGAATAGAGAGCCCACAGTTCTATGGCTGGTTATTCAATTCTGTAAGCAAAAATCATTCATCATAAATAGATATATTCAAACTCTCCTCCTTATTGATCTGGTTCCAACTAAATATAATACGTATCTTTCTGCTGAATTTAATGGAACTTGGGTTAAATTTCTGGGAATAGATGCTCATCTGATCAGGCAACATAAAAAAGACAGTTTTGGTCTCCAGCCACAGCTACCAAAGCAACTTAATTTTGAGATATTGAGGATGACATACAAAATATTCGTGTATGTGCCAGGTACTTTTGAGTTAGAAGTACATTTGAAGAGAAAATTGCAATCTGCTAGCAGTCATTCCACTGCAGCAAAAGGAGGCTAACTTCATCAAGTATGTTATTTGCTGTGAATTATTCACTCTGCAATGTTACCATGGTTACAGCTGTGTTACTTATCCTCACATCATTATTTTTTTTTTTTAGTCATTATGGCTACACTGTAAATAGTATTTTATTTTTCTGAACATGCCATTTGCAACACGAGTAAGAAACAAGGCTCACAGGAACATCAATATTGATATTATATGCAATGTGGCTTTGGCATTGACATTAATGTTCCTCTGCATAAGTGCAGCATGACATTCATATAAAGCAGCCAATCAACATTATTTTGCTGCTTTTGATTTCCATACTGATGTCAATGCATAAGGTAACCTAATGAAGGCATCATAAAAATAGTATCAACTCTTGTGTTGCCACCATTGCAGTGTACATTGCCGTCAATGTAAAATATTGTTTTCAGGTGAAATCACAGCCAACTGTACTAGAATAAATGTACCTCATGAGAATATTAATGAGGGTTTTTTTAAAAAAAAAAAATAAAAAAAAGTCTGTGCCAAAACTGGTGGACTTTTTCAGCTAATTTCACCTTCCCATAAATTTTTTCTGATTGTTTGCTAGTATAATGACCTTTCACAGGTTGATAAATTATCTTAATCTTCAATAGTGAATGACTAGTCAGTCAAAGATTTTGCAGTTCTTTGGGAGACAAAGAAAATGAATATTGAATGTACATTTTCTTAGTTGAAAAAGTTTTCTTTCCCTGGAAAAAAGAAAGTCAGGATTCACCTCTTTATACAGATCTCTGAGCTGAGACAATAAAAGTCTTAATTTAAAATGTACTAAGATGCTGAAATCACTACAGAAATTGCTAGACATGTTTTGAATGTCAGGTATTTTATAATCTCATTGAGTAGTTTTTTATCCACAGATATGTAAGGTTGGATCTTTCTGACTTCTTTTAACTACCTACATTTAATTAGATTAAGTAGATGTTAGATACCTAGATAACTTAGTCTGCCTTTATGGGCAGTGGAGAGGAAGGATTACATTTGGGTATGTATTTATAGATCCTAAAGTAGATGCCTAAGATGTGTCAGATGAATTGCATGCTAAAAATACTTATCTTCATCAAATAAATAGCTAAAATATAAATGCCTGAAGTCAAATGAGACTAATCCTACCTACAAAATCTGTCTATCATGAAGCTGTTATTCTCTCATTTTTTTTCCCATTTGCCTTAGATCAAAGCTTTAAAACCACTGTTTCATTGTCACAATCTCATACACTAGTTTTTTACTGATAACACATCAACACATTTCTTAAACTCCACGTTAATCTTTTTTATTTACTCATATTGCAAGAGTCTTCAAAGATTTGAATCCATTTTGAAGATTATGATTAACTAAGAGCAAATTTGATGGCTGTGTAGCAGGTCCATGCTACTTAATCTTGCTTCTGTAATTCTGATTTATCAAAAAGTTTCAAATGAAGTCTTTTATATAGCATTCAATAACAGTTGCAGTAATATAATATAGATTACAGGGATACAAGTCTCTAAAACTCTTATTACAACTGCCAAAGTCCTCCCTTTGAACTTTATATTGATTTTTTATTCCTGTAGATTCAGGAAGCAAAAAATGAGGGAACTGGGAAAAAAGTGTGATGGGAATAATGGCCTTCAAATTTCTTGTCATTAATATATTAACCTTTGGACAGACACAGTTTGTATTTACGAATAGGGTAAAAGGGTAAGAGAAGGATCTAAGGAGATATGTGAATTTTACTGCATATAATGCTTCAGTGTTATCTCAGAAAAAAAAAAAAAAACCCACAAGGCTGAAGATGACTCAAGTAAATTAGTTTTTAGGGCTTCACTTTAAAGGCTGCAGAGCAAAGC
This sequence comes from Grus americana, assembly GCF_028858705.1. Lineage (NCBI taxonomy): Eukaryota > Metazoa > Chordata > Aves > Gruiformes > Gruidae > Grus > Grus americana. Next base: position 273 of record NW_026561398.1, on the reverse strand, counting down.
TGAAAATCTTTTCCAAAGATTATTCGTATCCCACACTGGGAAGGGATTTTATACTATCCACATCTCTGATCGAATTTCAAACAGCTGCTTTACTTTGAGAAGTCAGAAGTAGAAACTAGATACTGCTCAGAAAACAAAAATAAATTAAAACTTCAGGCACTGCCTGCCATTACTTGCCTTGTAGAGAAAATAAAATTCTTTGTAAGAAGTCTCTTATTTTTTTGTCAGCACTGCTTACCAGCCAAAATGTTTAGCTCCTTGCCTATATTAATG